>NW_009197882.1:0-15340 GCF_000690835.1 Fulmarus glacialis | reverse complement strand
GTGGCTGCCGGTGGCGGGGGCGCCGCAGGTCACACTGCCGTGCGTGACAACCCAGCGCTCCAGCGGACGCCTGCTGCTGAGGGGGCGAGGTGAAGTCTTCGTTAACGCAGAAGGTGGCGTTAAGTTTTTTACATTTCATGTTGAACTTCATCAGCAGAAGAAGTTGGGGAGGGGGGTGTCAGATTGTATTGCTTTTGTAGGTCAAAAACATGTTTTTCAGAGATCTAGGATTCCTGATAATTTATAGTTTAGTTTTTTTAATGTCTTTAGGCCTTTATACTGTTATTTTGCTTTATAAGGACGTAAAGCAAGACAGGGTTAACTCTTATCTGAAGACATTTTTACGTATCTCTGAACCACGAGGTTTGTTGTGCTGTCAAAGAAGGGCATCAGATGAGTTTGACACAGTTTGTTCTCAGCTTGCCTGTTTTGTCTGTCTCATATCAGTTTTTTACCCTCTATGCACTTTACAAATGCTTTTTTGGTATCTTTCTTGGAGTTGAAATTAGTCCAATGGCTTTCATATTGGTTTGATAGGAATCCACGATGAATCTGTGGTGAACAGCTGTCTCGTTATCTAAGTTCATGTTTACTGCTGCTAACCTTTTCTTTTTCTGCTCTTATGGTTTTATCACTACTGTTTTTTTCCTTCAGGAAAGCGCTAAAAGAATTAGATTACTGAATTCATCATCAAAAGATAATACAACTGCTTTCTATGGAATAAATCAGTTTTCTCATCTGTTTCCTGAAGAGTTCAAAGGTACATTTTCTTGCTGCTACTAATGCCTTTTCTGTTGTTTTTCTTATTCTTTCCCAGAACCTTGTGTCTTTCACATTTACAGATTCTTCCAGTGCTGATAGTCAGCTAGTTTACAATGTCTGGTACTGAACTGTAAGTACTTCTGAAGGATACAACAATCCTCTTCATGTTTCTCTAGTCTTGCAAGGTTGAATTCCCCAGAGCCTGGATATGATTTAGTATACAGACTGTTCCTCCTTTCCTCCTTTCCTCCTTTCCTTCGTTCCGTCTTTCCTCCTTTCCTCCTTTCCTCCTTTCCTCCTTTCCTCCTTCTTTCCTTTCCTCCTTCTTTCCTTTCCTTCGGCCTTCTTTAGTTGCAACAGTTTTAAAATCAGAAAATACACAAGGTTCTCAAGTAGTCTAAGTTCCTATTCCCTACCCCAAGACAAAATTGACTACAATCCAAACAATACTTGGAGGTCCACGGCTGTACAATGATAGCTATGACTTTCAGGAGCAATATGACATGCTTAATTTTTTTTTTACTAAGAAAATTTGTCTGATACCTAACCTAATCATCCCTTCTTGCTGTTCAAGTCTGCTGTTATATGTTCTATTCATCGGGGGATTTCACGCCTTTTTTAAGTTTAAATAATTAAGCAGCTTTTTTTTAGTGAAAAACTAGCAATTTGCCTGTGTTTCAGAATCTTTACATTATTCTCCTCTTATTTCTCCCCGTTTACCTGACTAAAATAAAGTAGTATTTTTCCAGTAAGTAAAATGTGAAAATTTTCAAACAAAACTTGTTTTGTGGAATGGTTATTCATCAGCTTTAGTAAATCTTCACGCTTTGTGCCCACATTCCCTACATGGAATATTTCTGTTCCTTCTAGAACTGTAGGAGTATTTACATTCATTCTGGAGCATAATGATTATTTTAAAATACATGAATTTTCTACGGATTTGAGAATGAGATGTAATCTCATGGTTGTAACTACAGATCAAAATTACCTCTATGGCTTCTAGTAAAACAGTTGTTTGTGGGGTTTTTTTAGTTAGTAGATTTATAGATGTTTGTATTCTGTGTTTAGCTATTTACTTAAGAAGCATACCTCACAAACTTCCCAGATACATGAAAGTGCCAAAGGGAAAGGAAAAACCTTTGCCAAAGAAGTTTGACTGGAGGGACAAGAAAGTCATTGCAGAAGTGAGAAATCAGCAAACAGTAAGTCCTGGTGTTTCCCTTTCCTGGTTCTCAAGCACTGCTGAGACAGTTCCAGCAGGTACGTTGTAGAGCACAGTGAAAGTTTTGGAAGGGACGAGCACTGCCTCAAGACTCCTTGGAGCGCTGGCACAAGTATGGCCAGTTGAACATACACAAAGTCATGCAGCATTTTATGCAAGGTGGGATTAGACTTAAAAGCATGAGATGCAAATGTTGTGCATCTAGAAATCGTGCAATTATAAACTGTGTATAATACATTTTTTGATCTAGTTAAGTAAATCTGCCAATATTTTGCACCGTGTGTATTTTGTATTTTTGTGAAGAGACTGGGGTAAGTTCAGTACCTGACCTCATCCCCCTGTTTCACCTGGGTGGGTATAGATTCTTTGCTGTTGTTTTCTCTCATGCCCTTGGCTTGTCAACACCCATATCTTACCATTGAACACCTCAGGGGATGCATTCATGATAGGAAGATAACCAGACCCCACTTGATTACAGTTTGTCCCAAAGTGGTTATGGATTTATTATGATTTATGGGTTATGGGTTATGGTTATGATTTAACCAAGCTGTTAAATCCCTGATGTCTTTCCTTTCTGTTCTTCACATTGTGTAATCTGGACCTTGCCTAGGAATAAATTCTGCTTCCTATTTTAAAGAGCGTAGAACTGCAGTACAGATTCTGTTACTGTCTAAGAATTTTTCTGTTATGTTTAATTTCAGTTTACTGTTTCTTAAACTGTAATCCAATATATTTCTATAAAATTCTTCAGCCTGTAGAAAGTTGTAGACTGTCTCCTTAAATCTTTTTCCAAAACTTACTAACTAATGTGGTTAAAAAATAATTTCATCCTGAGCCCCAATCCTTCTTTAAGAAAATAGATATCGCATGGTAAAAAGCATCCTCAGACCCATCTTAAAGGGAAAAAATGAATCAGGAAGGAATCCTTAAAATAAGGCAACCACAATGCAAGAATCCTTAAAATAAGACATCCATAATGCATTTCTAGCTTTCAGAGAGAAGTACAGGGGGAAAAAACAGTTCAATTTTTTAAATGGCTGATTAAATTTATTATTGCCTTAAAAACGAAGTTCAAGGATGGTGTAGTAAATGAAGAGCACTAGAATTCCCTTTTGACTTTTTTTCTTTTCATATCAGGCTTCAAAAACAAAGCTGACTTTTTCTTTCTTCCCTGTTTCCCTTCTCTTTGTACCAGTGTGGAGGCTGCTGGGCTTTCAGCGTTGTGGGTGGTATAGAGTCTGCCTATGCAATTAAAGGAAATAACCTGGAAGAACTTAGCGTACAGCAGGTTATTGACTGTTCATACAATAATTACGGCTGCAGCGGGGGATCCACTGTTAGTGCTTTGAGCTGGCTAAACCAGGTGTGAAACTTTTCATAAATCTCGAACCCTTCCTTAGCTTTCATATTAACATTCTTTTTTACTGGGAAAAAGTGATGGGGAAGGTGGAGTGTACAGCTCATCTGATTTTTTTGGCATGTGTGTATACGTATGTATATATGCATATACATGTGTGTGTGTGTATATGTATGCATATTTATTTAGTCTGGAATCAAGAGGGCGTTGTTCAAGCATAATTGAAACTTGATTGGAATTTTATAACCTATGTATGTTCTTGGAAATGTAACAAATCAGCCCACAAGGGTTGGAAGTAATGTTTCTTGAAAGCCACAGTATTTCCACTGAAATCAATTGGAACTGCAGACATACAGTACCAGTGTAGAAGGAGCCATTTATCCACGTGTCATTTTGTGCATTTGAGTGTCCAGTTTAGGCACCAGCAGCTGGGGAAGAGGAGGGATGCTGAGATTTTCTGCTTTCAAATTTCTGTGGTTTATGTTGCAAGCACTTTTTTTTCATGCAGGACTGTGGAGAACCTCAGAATAAAACTGACTGCATTTACCTTTGTTTCGCTTGCAACCTAAACCAATGAAAATGCAGACATAGTTTCAAAAAGAAATTCTACTGTAGCTAACACATTTCATTCATGACAAATGCAAAATGTGTGTTAATAATATATGTAAGCATAAACATTTCAATATCTTTGAAATAAAAAGTATTCTCTGGGACAATAGTTTGAGTTATAGGAATATAAAAAGAATCTCTTAGTTTTTTGAAGTTTAAAAAAAAAGCTTGGTTGTCCTTTTTAAGGAACTTTGTAATTCTACCCCTGAAGATTCATATAACCCCAGCTAATAACAGTATAGATAACTTGTTTAAGCTTGCATTTCAAGAAAGATAGAGGATATTCATCTGGATTCCTCTGAAGCAAAATTCCCTTTTGCTTGGCAACAGAGGGACTACAAATTAATTAGAAAGGAGAAAACACTGTCATAAACATGCTGTACTGCAGAAGACAAAAAGAGTACAAAAGGTTGATGCAATACCTTTGTAGCTGGACTTTGAACTGTGGCAGCCATTGTAATACATTATATACTGGCATGAGGATTTGATGCTAATAGCAGAATTGGACTTAATTTCAGTATTTTATAGAACTGTTCTTGGGATATTTGTGGTTCTTGAACTGTCCCAAGGAGAGGATAACTTTGTGTGTGGATGTCATTTGAAGAGAATGAATGGTCATTCATTAAATGAATGCATAGTCTCTGTCTTGAAATGGATGAGATTGCTCATGAGGCTAGTTTAAACCAGAGATACCTTTTAAATTTTGTTCATTATTTGAACACTTCTGAATCCCTTCTGAAGCTTTCTCTGCCAACAGGGAAACTGGAGATAGTAAATATCATGACATTCTTATGAACACACTGAATTTTGAGTGAGTTCTGTGGTCAGTTTCAACGTCTGTTTTGATCTGCATAGTGTTAAAGTCAAATGCATTAAATTCTCATTCATTTATCTTCTTGCAGACAAAAGTAAAACTTGTGAGAGATTCAGAATACACTTTTAAAGCTCAGACAGGACTGTGCCATTATTTTCATCGCTCAGATTTTGGAGTTTCAATAACAGGATTTGCTGCATATGACTTCAGGTAGCTACTATTGATTCTTTTTATTTGCTGTACTTTTCCTTCTGTGTTCACTAACTGTGGAGTGAGCTAGAGCCAATAATGCGTTGACCAGCCAAAGGTTATGAGGTTGATTGCATCAGTTCTGTAGCTGTTGTGTACTGGATAAGAATTAATACGTAACATTTTTTAGCATTATGGCTTGCCACAATGAATCCACTCAACCCTACCATCACTAAGCTTGTACAAATTAGAAAGCTTAAGTCAGTGTGTTGAAATTAGGTCTTTTCAGTTGGCTGTGTTTAAATTGAGTCAGTTACAGTTTTAAATATATGCTAAGTGAACATTACATTGCTTAAATATCAGAAGAGGTAAATCCTACCAATAATAACTGGAATTTGTTGAAACATTTAGGAAGTATTCAGTTACTTCAGTATTCATCCATTTACATACCTACCCGCATCCTCCTCCAGTCCATGACTTAGCAAACAGTGTTGTCAACTGAATTTTGTAAAGATAACTGGTAGCTTTTTAGGTTGCTGTACCAAGAAAGTTTGTTTCTAACTTTTGTCAGTACAATGCAGCTGCATACTGAACTTCAAGACAAGAAATATAATTTTGACTAGGAATTGAATTACTGACAGATAAAAGTAACTAAAATCAATTATAGCTCTGCCAGTCTGTATTTGTCAAATTTAGTTATTGCACATACCATGCAGTGATAAAGATTTCCTGTTCCAGTATATTACGTAAGTAAAACTGTATGAGGATGCTAATGGTAACGTCTGATAGTGGTAATGTCCTGTGTTTTGATACGTTTGAGATACATATTTTAGTGTATTATTATGTATGATATAACAGGTACTTCTGCATGTCTGAAAAACTAATGGGAAATAATAATACAGACTAATGGTTTGTCCAAAGGTGGTTTTTAATTAAGAGTTACTATAAAAGGTACATAGTGCTCACTGTTGCCCACTGACTTGACGCAGAAACCTGATTCTTTTTAACAGCATCATATCTTTGGACCTTTCCCATAGTCTATGTGCCCTATATTTGTATTGCTGTGTTGTAGTATATGAAATACATATTTATTGATGTACATTATGTGATGTGTAGAACTTACAGGAAATAGTTGAATTATTTGATTTTTAAATTGTACTTAGCAAGTAGATTACCACCTCTCAAATTGTTTTAGTGTGCTAACTTAAGTCACTTGGCATTATCACTCACTTCTTTCACAGCGGTCAGGAAGAAGAAATGATGAAGATGCTTGTTAACCAGGGCCCTTTGGCAGTAACAGTAGATGCGGTTAGCTGGCAGGATTATCTTGGTGGGATCATACAGTATCACTGCTCCAGTGGAAGAGCAAATCATGCTGTTCTAATCACTGGTTTTGACAGAACAGGTGCGTTTCCGTCAACTGAGCTTCAACCCAGTAGGTTTTGTGGTTTTTCACTTACTTGCAACTTGCATCCTGTGGGGCAGGTGATTAAAATCCAGAACTGGGTGTTCTGTTGAGGTGTTTGGTTTGGTGTCACATCAGTTCTGGAAGCGCAGTCTGATCCCAGGAGAAATACTCTTCTTGTCTGTGCTCCTTCAGTTCTGTGGGACTTCATGTCCTTGTAAGGTCACAAACATGGCTGTATATTTCTTTATGCTAGCAAAGGATATATCCAGTCTGTTCAACACTGGACTATTAGCTCTGTCCTCTGTGAACAGCAGTAGGTTTCACTGTGCTATATCATCAAACCATCATAAGTTATGAGATATTAAAATGGCAATTAACTCTGTAGAGTGTTAGAAGTTTTTTATGCTTCCCGCATCTCATGTTGTCTCTTGTTAATGAAAATGTCTCTTCCAGGTAGTATCCCGTACTGGATTGTACAGAACTCTTGGGGCTCTACGTGGGGAATAGACGGCTATGTTCGTGTTAAGATAGGCGGCAATGTCTGTGGTAAGTCTGACAAAAAAATAATTAAAGCAGTAAAGGCCACATGCTGGGATATGTTTCTCCATGTAAGTAAAGCAATATAATGGGATGCTCAGAGAGGAAATAAAAATAATTGCTATGTTTTGAAAGAGGTTAGATGAGTCCAGGCGGAAAAATAAATAAAGTGATTGCTAGTTTAACCAAGCCATATAGTTGAATGACTGGAAAACACCATGTGAAGGTAAAGCTATATAAGGCATAACAAATAAAGTGCTATTGTACTTTACCATGTAGAGGTAATGGCATTGTAAAGTCATGTATCGTGGTTCTATACTCAAGTGTAGGTAAAACAGCTGCTGTCCTTGTCTGGTGGATGCAATTATCTCTGGGCTCAGTTTAGCAAACAAATATGGAACATGGGTTTGCCTGTGCTTGGGAATTGTGTACCCTGCTTGTGGCTTTTCTGTAGGATAAAGGTATATACTTTTATTGCTAGTTCCATCTCCCGCCCTCTTACCATTTGCGTGAGATTTTTCTTGGTGTTTGAGGGGCTTTTCTAGTGTTAAATGCCCTCTTTCTTCTGAGTTGCTGGATATGGAGGTAAGGCAGGTGAAGCTCCTGTTTACCAGCAAAGATTGCTGAGCCAAATTGCTGGGATTGGAGTACTAGGTAGTAGGTCTTGTGTGTCCACTGAATTGTTGTCTGTTAGATTAACACTGTAGGTCTTCTGTTGGCTTTCCCTTCCATGTATGTTTCACAGTAGCTCTCACAGTTATTGTAAAAGCTGTAAATCATCTGCAAATAAGAACAGATAATATTCAGTTTGCCTGCACGCAGTAAAGATCAGGACAATGTATCCAATCATAGCTTTTCCATGTTGCTGAAACTTTTGTTCTTCTTGTCGTTGTATAAGCAAACTATTTGGAAAGAGAAATTGAGAAGTAGTGATAACCAAACCAAGTCAATTGTAGAAGTGGTCAGGAAGAACAGCTGTGTTATTTTGAAAATCCATTCTCCCCAAGCAGGGTCTTTCATATTTTCTGTAGTCTGTCACAGAACAACAATCCAGCAAAAGCCAGTAGTTGCTCTGTTTCCCCCACAGATGTTGTCTTCTGATTTAGAGGTGCTCTGACACCACTTTTGAGGGTGTAAGAGCCATCACCCTTTGATACCTTCACAGGCTGTAGTCAGACTTCGCTTTTAGCGCTGGAAGGAGTACAACAATGCAAAAAGAACTGCCATGAACAAAAGCGTAGTTTGCTCTTTGTTTGTGTATATATGAGTGTTCAAAAATGTGTCTTGTAATGGAATTTGTGATCTCTAGTTTCTTGGTGAGCTTTCAAAGCTACATAGCTTCATATTGTCTATCAATCGCTAATGAATATGATTAAAAGGGAAGAGGATATCAAGGTGTAGATTGCTTTTCAGCACCCAGATTGAACCAATGCTAAATCCTTAAAAAGGATCTAAAGTTTCGAACATGAAAGCAGAGGAGGGAGGAGTCTGTAGCACAGCTATAAATAGTGTCAGGCAATGAAGAAATAAAAGCGTTGCAGCTGATTCCCTGCTCCCCCCCACCCCCCCCCCCCCCCCCCCCCCGCAACGCCAGCAGTTCGCCTACTGTCATGGAATGGAGGAGAGAGGGCATTATATGAATGTGAATTCTGGAAACTTATTTCTGGCAAGTCTCCAGTTCCAGTATTTATTAAAAAATGTTTCTGTTTCATTTGTAGGTATAGCAGATACAGTTTCATCAATATTTGTTTGACACTTACTGGCCAAAGACCACGATTATCGTTTGGATAATAGTTTGGCATATGCTTTATGTGAAGATTTACTTCAAAGCAACATTTTCTAAAATGCTGTAGAAATTTAGCATTTCTAATTGCCCTTACAATTAGAAGGGCAATTCCTGCTTTTAGGCAGTACAGGAATGCATTGGCTGGAGTTCTTAAAGTGTTTTTATTTGGAATGTGTGTTGCGTTTCAAATCTCTCGTGGAATAAGACGACTAGGAATCAACTGCAGAGTACGCAAAAAGAAGTTACAAAGATGGACTGAAGCTGTGAATGTGAACTCTATCCAGGTGTTGAATACTACTCCATAAAAAAATCTTACAGGAAAGAAGTGATGAAAATTATAAGGAATTTGGATCAAAAAATAGTATGACAGAATATAATCAAAATGCTTTGAATATAAGAAGAACCATGATTAGGTCTGCCTTTATTGGGCAGGGAGGAAGGGCAGTTGGAAGAAAATATTCTTTCTGTTTTGCTTTGATAGCTGTCTTGGCTTTTCTAGCCCCTCTGACAGTCACACATTTTTGTCTTCCCCCTTTTTGTGAAATCCTACTTTTTATCTACAGCTAGAATAATAGAAGATGGAAATGGAGAGTCAAAGTTGTTTCCTGAACACCCACTGTCTCTGAAGTGCTGCAGTCCTTCAATTTCAGTCTTCAGACCTTTATTGGGTAAATAGAACTTCAGAGCTCTTCAGAGCAGGGAGTGTGTTTTGGAAAGTGCCTGGAATATCAGTATCTTCTGGAGTAATTTGTTAGCTGGACAGAAAAGTAAGAAGTAACTGTATTTAGACAAATGGAGGCAGTTCTAGTGGTTTAACATCCCGTGTCCTGGCAGGATGTATGTGTTTGCAAATCAGCCTTTCCATGCTTTGAGAGCTGCATCAGTTCCATGCCTTCTCTATTCTCTACTTCACACCTAACAGTGAAGCCAGTTGCAAAGCAGAAATTAAAAAACTTACTTATTATAGAAAAAATTGTGAGGGTGGGGGTTGTTAATATATATTTGCCACCTTTAGAAAGTCAGCAAGTACAGAATACTCCAAATAGAGTGGATGTTAATTAAATTCATAGGTGCAACTTGCTGGGAATCAAAAGGTGGTTCCAGCTTTGCTGACCTGTAAAACTGCACTTGCAGGCAAATGTAACTAGAATTCACAACCAAACGTGTAATTCTAAAATGCTCTGAATCTTTCATCTGGAATGCTTTACCTGTAATCTTTTATGAAGCACTGCTATGAAAAGTATTGAAGCAGTTTTGTAATTTTTGCACTCAATTACTGTACCATGTTAATAGATCAGTGTATTATTATCTTTCTAAGACAAATGCAATCATAATTGTCTATTGTAAATATTGCCATTTTAGTCCTTCTACTTCCAAGTGTTAATATTTTAGATGAAAGGAAGACAAAGTGCTATGTTTCACTGTTTCAGGTGCTGCTAATTACTGAGTTTATGGGCTGAAAACTTCAGATTAACAAAAGGGAAGTCTTCTGTAGTCTTAGTCTTCTATATAGCAGTTTACAAACAACAAATAGCACACTTTCGTAACTGGAAAACAATAGCCTAAGTTCCTAATTGGCATTGATAAGAGTAATGTTGTTATAGTAGTATCAAACACAGACATTCCACCGCTGTTTTTGAGGTGGTACTACCTGGCATAAGTACCTAAAGCACTAAGATACAGAGCAACTCAGCAGAAATTAAGGCCTACAGCATATGTGTATTTCCAAGGGAAGCGTTTAAAAAGACGAGAGTCCATCTACTAAGAAGATGACGCAGCTTTATCAATATTCTATGGCCAAATTTGCCTTGCTTTTATTATGTATCAATTTTATCCTTATTTCAATGATATTTTGAATAAAAAACACTTTAAATGCCTGTCATAATATTGTTTGAACTCTATGCTTGCTTTAGAAGAAGTCTTAGCAAAAGAAGAGATTTACTACTGCTTTATTTGAAGTGCAAATTAAGTGCTTATTTATATCTGCTATTCTTAACAATAAGTATCTCTACTGAAGGAATTTACATTCGCATGTAACAACACAGGTAGCAACATTATTCCTGATATATGTAAAAGTTCAACAGGCTTGGGTGTCTATAGATTCAGGACTTAATATTTTTTTAAATCTAGCTTTTGAAACTCTTAACCCAAAATTTCTTTTGAAATTCCACTAGAGCTCAGAAACTTACGTTCTTCTGAAGGTGATGAGACTAATTATGTCCTCAACTAGAAGTAAATTACTAACAGCCATTAGCCAAACAAACAAATGCAAAAATATGTACAAATAAGACATGATCATGATAATTCTGTAAAATTTGCTCCCACTCTCTAGGTATAGGTTTTAAGAAGCCAACTAAGAGTTAAATTAGTCATTGAGTTCAATTGGGGTATCATTTTAGTCTTGATATAGGCTAACTCAATACAGATTATTTTTTCTACAAACAATGAAGTTTCTTCCATAAACCAATCATACTATTCACATAGCTGTGATACATAAATACGTATTTACACACCCACACTGTGTGAGAATAGCTGTTATACTTGAAGGATAGCACCACTCGAGGTGCAAGTCCTGAAGTTCTTTACAGTCTAGAAAGGCAGGCTAGTCAGAGTCGTCACTGCTAAAATACGAGCTGTCACAGTATTCTGCTGTATAAAGGAATTTATGGATGGTTGGGTTCATCTTTGGTATCCAGTGTCTTGGCACTAGAAATGTTGAAAGATTGAACAAATCCACGAACACCTTGTATCTGTCACTGAAAAAGACAATCGGGAACAATTAATACTGCTATATTGGCATGGAAGGCCATAATTTCAAAATCCTCAGGAATCATTCCATTTCTTTTATTTATTTAATAAGGTTTCTGCACTAACCCTCGTCCTGAATATTCCAGAGTAAGAATCCAATCGCAACTGTTTCTAGAGCATAGCAGATTAGACTGAAAAAGGAAATATGGTTGCTATAGTCACATATTTCTTCTGAAAATGCAGAGTATGTAGGCTATAATCTCCAGACCTCCACTGTGTGGTAGATACGAAGTAGAACTTATCTAGGAAGAATATTAACCTGAAATTAAGGAAGAGTGAGAAGGCTTGCTGAAAAAGACAGTGAACCTTTAATCTTCGAATTCAATCTAACCATCTGCTTTCTATTCTACCTTCTGTTATGATGGTTGTGATGAGCATCGTTGCCCACAGCTGTACATGGCAGCTACCAGCTATGTACAGTTTCTCTTTCAAAACAAACCTCAAGGAAGGTCCTCTTAGAAGAAGGCATTTTAAAGAGCCTTGCTTTTTGACATAATGTGATTCAGATTGTCAGGACATAGTTGCAGCTAAAAAGCTTGAATTGTCTAATGAGCTGAATCCTCAAATTTGGTGTAAAAAAAGTTCTACCCATTTAGAGAGTTCTATGCTCAAGCCCCAACCATCCCTTTTAAATTCCTTTTCTGCTTCATCCAACAGAAGGAAACGTGTTTCTGATTGTTGCTTGCACAGCTTGAGAGTGTTAATTACTGTCACCTTTAAGAATATATTCAATCCTAAATGGAAGTACTTTAGGTTATACGATTAGAGGTCCTGCTAAGGAATAAAGAAACTGTCATCAGTTGCATAGTAGATGGGACTCACTTCCAGCCTGTATCACCTCATTAACTTGCACACGAACTAAACAATGCAGGATTAATATTATTGCTGTCACAGTAACGCCTAGATCCCTTGACTGAGAATTATAAATGGCACTTTGCATGAGTGATCAAAAGGAGTTCTTTTTGCCCCAAAAGGCTTGGAATTTATATATGTCAACCTGATAAGTAAATGTTCAACAGCCAGGAGGAAATGCTAGAGTCCCACAAGAGAAACAACAGCCCTCTGGCCTCCAGTGGCTTGTCTGAAATCTGTCTCCTGGCAGTACAGTGTCTATGAACTGCATTATTGCAGGTAATGGGGGAAACGCATTATTCTTACCTCACTGTGGAGCGCAAATACTGGTAGCCTGATGAGCCTCCGGTGCCAGCCTTGCTGCCAATCATTCTGTGCACCATGCAGACGTGGTTATCTAAGTAACAGAAAAGAAGGACGTGGCATATGTTCAGTGTTAAGATATAACCAAAGGGTCACACCAAGGTGCATCAGTGAAATATTAAAGATCATACAGAGATCTTTACAGAGATACAGAACTACTAGGTCTTCAGCAATGCAGGAGTTAATTATGCCACTCTTCAGTCAACTAATATAAAATTATTGTTAATACAGAACAAATACACATTATTATACATTATTGTGCTCTGTTAATACAGAATTAATACATTCATTTATGGATGTCTAGATAGGGAAGGAGCAGAAGGAATGTTTGCATATGAAGAGTTGTCATGATGACATTTTGGCAGACATTGGAAAATACATACCCGTCCCTTAAATAAAATCGTTCACCTAACTTAAAGCATGTCATAGAAGTGATAGCTATACCTATGTATCTAATGATCACAGAAGAAACTGTTCATCTTTCCTCTTGGCCAAAGTAAAAACAGAAAAAGTCATTCCTAAAGGATGAACTCAGAAGCTCAATTCTAAAACTCTGGGTATAACTTGTCTAAAAGAGGGTGAAACAGAACAGTTTACTTGCATCTAAAAGAGGGAGTGTCACAGTCAAAAAGTAAAACTCACATCTCCATTTGGTCATGAGCACATCGATATCCATAAGCGAGGTAAGAAGCTGAAAAGGAACCTGAAAACGAGGCTCCTCCCTTGGAAAATGAAAGAGAGGGCAGTGAGACCTCTTATGATATGCTGTATTTTTCAAAGTACCGCTTCACCAATGCGTAACAGTGACAATGTATATTTTTCCTAAATTGGTATTGAAATGTCAGTAGATATTTTAACAAATGCTTCTGCCATGTAAGTCTCAATCTGTGCTTTTTACCTCATATTTGGAAAAATACTCTAAATCTTCCTAGGACACTTTGTAGAACAGTTTGACCAAGGCATTTGCTAGTTTCAATGTGAGGAGCAGCATCTGGTCAGACACAAACCGGCTGCCCGGAGAGGCTGTGTAATCTCCATCCTTGAAGATGTTCAAAACTCAACTGGACACAGCCATGAGCAGCCCAATCTGACCTTCAAATTGGATCTAACTAATCTGGGTTTTCATGGAGGGTTGGGCTAGATTACTTTCCAAGGCCTGTTCCAACCTAAATAAACCTGTGCTGCTGTCGCTAACCTTCACCTCTTCTCCTGCCAGTAAGCATTAAAGACATATCTTCTAACATTACCTGTAGAAGTAGATCATTAAGGCACCTTTCAGTGCTTTATAAGACAGTCGTCTTTCTCCTGCAAAATACAAGTGTCCTTAGTTTGTTACGGATTCTCCTGCAAATTTGTTATTGTTATGTATCACATTAAAAAAAAAAGTGCATACTGACATATATAAATACAATCTACCTTTACTAAGCAGGTGTTCATGGCGTTTTTCATCAAATAACGAAAGTAATACATCTTTCTGTTTTTGGAATTCAGATAGTAAGTCCTCTTTTTCTTCTGATTCTGGTTTGGCCTTTGATATTTAAAACAAAAACAGGTTTTAGAATTCAATAGGGAAAATTAAGTGCTTGAATGACCCATGATGTAACTTCAATTTTAATCATAAATACTCTGTAGGTTTACATCTTAAATATAAGAACTGTATTTTCAAACAAGGTAGTCGAGTCACTGTCCTTTAAAAAACACAATTACCACAAAATGTACAATTAAATAGCTGTCAACATAATTCAGATGAATGAATGTTCAAACAAACTGGCAGCTTATCATTTTTCTTTAGGTCTGGAGGCCTTAGAAACACTTAATCTTCATTTGTTTGAAGTCTGACTTTTTTTTTTTTCCCAAGGCAAAAAGAAGACATCCTTGCACAGTTATGGGTAAGAAAATTGTAAATAAAAAAGTTCAGGTAAGTTAGAAAGTTGTAAACAGATATTCTCAGGAAATTGGCTAATTCTTATGTTATGGTGGTTTTTTCCATTAAAAAATGTACTTAAAGCTACTTATTTGGGGATTTTCTTGTGCTTATTTGCCAGTGTAATTCAAATAAACACATAGCAGCAAATTGCGACATAGTGTTAAATAGAAATGGGCCATTTACAATGACACTCCATACTCACAGCTCATGGGCCCAAACTTTGTGGAGTTTTACTCTGAACTGTAGATGCAAGTGCTAACTAAAGGTGAAGTTGTAGTTTCAGTAAAATCAATTTCAACCCTTCCATTGATACTATCCCCTTCCTTTTGCAATCAAAATCATCCATGTATCACATGTTTTAAACAGTCTTAGATGTCAAATTACAAACTTATTCAGATTTCCTGGAAAAGTGTGCAATTTTTTCTGCTTCTTGTAGACAGAAGCTGCTGAAGATTAAGTGAAGTGAGTGAGAAACTGTGATTGGGCCAAAAGTCAGGTTTGTGTCAGGATGTCATTTTGCCAGCTGTCGTTGCTTATAGCTAGATCAAGCGTACATTATATACCTGCACCAAGGCAAATTCCTCTTCTAGGCCTTTTAAAACATTCACTTCAAATTGTCCCCAGAAATCAAATCCTTCTGCATTGAGTCCTGGAGTTCTTTCCAGCCATGCCTTTAATTAATAATAAATAATAATAATAATAATAA
>NW_009197881.1:0-33055 GCF_000690835.1 Fulmarus glacialis | reverse complement strand
CTTAATGATTCTATGATTCTATGATACTTTGCATTGTAACAGCTGTCGTGTAAAAGATGTACCTACTGTTTTAAATGAAGATAAAATATTCCAGTATCTACACAAGAAATGGTTAAAATGCCATTGATCTTTGGTAATTTTTTTGGTAAGGGTTATGTAACAGCAGTGTTATGTAACAACCCCAATTCAAGGTAAATGAGTTAAAGTTTTCCCAAGCAGCACACACTATTCCCGTAACTCTCTTTACAGGAAGCTCTTAGAAGATATGTGTCCTAGAAGCAACCAAAACTTGTTACAAAGCAGATCCTATTTTAAGAGATAATTTTTTGTTTTAATTGTTTAAGACTTACAAGCCAAAGATACTATACTACCACATCCTGGTAAACATTTCATTTCATATTTCATGGATAGTTTCTCATAGAAGAATTTTTGTGTCATTTCCGCTTGCATAGTGGCCCATTTTTTTGCCCCCATGAACTTGGAGACTTGTGGCAACTGCACCATTGCTGCTAGACAATGTTATATTAGGACATTACCATGACGCATTTATCTGTTCTGTTAATGGAATTAGTTGTTTGAAAGAGCTTGTCAGCCCTTCAGGGGTGGCTTCTGTTGTGGAGTGCTCACTTCTCTGCTAGGAGTTTCCAGTTTCTACTGACCAACAGTATCACTCCCAATGCAGGTAGTCCATTTTACACATCTTTTTCTGTGCCTTATATTCATTTTGACCACAGTCCTCTGGTCAATACACGGAAAAAGTTCTATTAAGACAAATGTTACTGAAGGTGTCTCTGAATCGGAGACAGGATTGAAAATACTTGCAAAAAAAGAAAAACTAATATCGTATTATTTCCAGACTGTTGCTTATACCTGGAATGTGCCAAAAGGCCCAAAGTCTGATGCTGCTGTTCTACAGTTCTACCATCTTCAAACTACTGCACAATCTTTAATTATGAGGATGTGGATAAACTGGGTGGACTGATGTTAAAAAATCTTTGCTTCTTTCCCTCATCTGTTTCTGTAACAATTCCCTTTCCCTTCTATGCATCTCAATAACACAGATATGAACTTTGGGTTGCATTTATCAGAATTGTTTTCCTTGCTCACTGTACTTGAAAACATCCATAAGTCATTAGTGTTACTAACCGCAGTAGCTGGGTCAGGTTGGAACGTCTCCTGCTCCTAAACAACAAACACATGCTGGAAAACTCCCTGCCCGCGGAAAAACAAAAAGCATCTTTCTTCTGGCTGATATGCAAGTGAATGAATTCTATCAGTGCATGGCTTGGTGCAAAAAAAATTAGTAGCAATCAGGCAATAGGGACCTGAGCAGGAAATTAGGTGATGAAAGGAACAGCCCCCACCCACCAGCACACAGCTCAGTCAGGGAATAGCTTTAAGCACTGCTGTGGCTTTTTCACTGATGCCTGTTTCCACCCTACAGGGACAGGTAGAACAGATAATCAGGAGGCTGCAGGACAAAGTAGTCTTGATGCTATCTGAGCGTTAGGCCTCATTCAGGCCTCTCTTATTGTCCGGGCACTTGCATGACCAACAGCATGTGGGACGCCTGGCCCGTAGCAGAGGGAGTGTGGCTTTGTGGGTGCAGGAGACCTAGGCAAGGGAGACTGGCATGCAAGGTGCCAGAGCTCTGGTCCTTGCCGAGGACTTTCTTCCCATCAGCAGAAACAGTACAAAGCAATGTTGCTGATTTTTCACTTTTAACAAGAAAAAAGAGGATTTGGGCACTAATCAATTTTGTAAGTATGGCCAAAGGAATTGTTGTTTTGTTTTATGAGTCTGAGAGCTGCCTGGCATCTGTTGTCTGTTCTGCTGTCCTGCATGCTCCTTAGAGCAAATATTCATCTGTTGATGCATGTGAACTATGCATTCATTTTAATTAACAAGTCCTGTATATGCTTTATTTCATTAATCTGTTGCTAGTAATACATAGCCAAATGCATGCAGTCAGAATACATGATATAAATCCATTTGTCTTGTAGCTTTCTCAGCAGGACAGCCATTCTGTCCTGATGGCTGATTGCTGAACAGTCTCAAAAACTAATCCTCAACCTCTTTCAGCTGATTATTTGAAGATAGAGAGCCTTTGGGTAACCTAGTGTTTACAAATCCAGACAAGGAGACTGAAAAAAAAGTCATCAAATTTTATCCTTGATGTAACTCTCCAGAATTTGGCTAGCTTTAACCACAATTGCATAGGATTTTGTTTTTAATGAAATCCATATCGATAAGTGACTGTTGCATGTTTTCCTTACAGGGCACCCTAGAGCTGGTCTTGAAATCATGTAAGTGACTGATTAGTTTGTGGATGTGTTTATATTCTTTGCTCTATTGACGGAACAATGTCAGAATTATGCAGCTGAATTCTGAAATATATTTGTTGACTTTAAACTGTGAGAGTGTGATGAAAGCTCCTGTAAGGGTTAATTAATGGAGCCTAATTCCATTGCTGAGTGCAAACTCAGTAGCAGGTTCTGCGTTTAGAAGGTATATTTCCTGTTTGGTGTTACGAAAGACACAGAGGTTAAGAAAGAAGGCGAATATCTAGGGTTTTCCTTAGCACAGGAACTGTTTGGATCCTCAGCCCTTCTGATTTTCCTCATAGATATGAACCATACCTCTCATTGGAGGCGTCACAAGAAATACTCTGTTCTTCTGTTGGAAACTACCCCTTTCTCTTCCCCAAAGAGATTGTTTCCCCTATTGGATATATCTTTGGGATCGAATACAGTTATTAATTTGCTTATAATATTCTTGATTTCCAGACAGAATTTTCTGCTAAAAATTTCTGTACTGAAAACTTCTCATGGGATATGCAGAAACTGGCAATGCAAACTAGAGAGAATTCAGTCATGTATCAGCAATAAAGAATGAATAGATTGTCTCCAAATTTAGATATAAGCCTCGTAATCCAGCACTAGCTAGTGTCCCCAGCAGAGCTTATGTGGGTGAATATTTGCCAGACCAAACTCAAAGATGTTGTCAAAATGACTGTGTAGCAGGAAGCTGGGCTGTTCAACACAATTCAAAACTATTGCTGTCCCCACTTCTTCACACACCAGGTGCATAGCATGTCTCTCTTCACAAGGAAGGCTCAGGGAGAGTCATGCCCATCACTATGGCAGAGCTGTTGCTGTTGTCTGCTCACTATTTAGGCCATTTTTTTAATGTTAAGATATCTAAGCTTTCTTTGCAAGCAGTAGGAATGAGGGAACAGGTAATAGCCATTGCCTACCTACCCCACTTTCCTATCTGAAGTGGCATCCCAAAACACTTTGGCACTTTGAATTTGGTGCTTTGAATTGAGGGATGAGACAGATGCTTTACAGTTTTCTAAGGCTGAAGGACCTTTGGAACAGGGTCCACGTTTTGTGAAGTACTCCACACAGTGGAGTCCTCGTCTGAACTGGGATACTATAATATAGCAACTTACTCTTCAGGAAGAAAGAAGTCCCTAAAACATGGTGCTATACTGCACGATGTGACTTTGTTTCTTTGTTTCCCTCAGGTTTTTTAGAATTATGTAGGTCTTTTAGTAATAGTATTGCCTTTTTTTTCCCCCGCTACTTATTACTGTTTGCTAGATTTTCATGTTTCAACAGTGAACAGCTTCTTACAATTAGTCTTAAACCAGACATTTTGTGATGTTCCTCTGGTTAAATAGTTGGTTTTTTCTCATATCTGGTTTGTTTCACATGGGGCGTTGTTTGCCATTTTTACTCATACATTGCTTGGAAGTTTGAACTAAAACAACCCCAAAAAATTCCATTTATTCAGACCGGAGGAAAAGATCAAGATGCGATGTAACACTTCCAGACTAGAGTATGCACGATCTATAAGTGAACTGTAAGTTTACATTGGCATGGTCTGAAGTTGTTTGGCATTTTTAGGTTGGGAAATTTCCACTGAACTTTGGATCAAGTCTGTAACAGATAATATTAGTCCTACAGATGGTGGCTAGAAACGTTAAGGATTCATTCAGGGTTACAAACGTAGCAGGCCAGGTGACCAACAGGAAAATATTCCAGAGCACCAGGGCTAGTCCTATTAGCCAGGAGTCATAGCAGGCTGTCTAAATATGTTTTCTATGGCAGCTACTGCACACAAAGACCTGCTGGTTACCCCAGGAAAAGAGGTTATGTTAAAATTCTTAGCTAAAGTTATTGGGAGTATCAGTTATGGAAACTGCACTAAGAATTGAGTCATTTTTTTGGGAAGTATATGGGTTGAGTTGAACAACATCAGAATAAAATTTTGGTTTTTAATAAACAGTTTTTGCATGTTCTATGGCACGTGTGCAGTCCTGAAAAACCCATGTTTTCCACAGCTTGTGTACAAAAGTCTTCCTTCTTATAAATGTTCCTACGTCTTATCTTCAGTTGATTTGCAGTTTAAAATGAAGCCTTTAGGTATGGGAGGGATACATCAGCGATGGTCAAACATACAATCATAGATCCTGCCTTGAATGCCTATTCGCCAAGTCTTAAATAGGTAGAATTAGATAAGGGAACCCAATGCTGTGCTTAGATTGAGACCCACGAGGGATACAACCTGTGTTAATCTAGGTGTTTATCACTTTAACTCAAAACAACTGGCTAGGTTGAGAGTGGCTTTGAAAGTGTCACAAAGTAAGCAGAAATACTAACAATTACAATCTGGACTACAAACCTTCTTTTCATCAAGGACCCTGAAGTGTACTGGAAGTATTACTAAATTTTCTAAGACTGAGGGTCACTTTGAAAGGAAACCCCACGATTAGCAAGGCAAAACTAGATATGCACTAACAAGGCTTCATGTTGCAAAGACACTCTTTTCTAGAGGTAGAAGGGTTTCATTATTTCAGTCTGGGAAGAACAACTATATGCGTGGATCTCTTCCTTCTGGAATTTTGTAAAGGCACTCCTGATCCCAAAAGAGGTTTTTTAAAAAAAAAAAAATCATCACCTTGAGCACCTCTGTCCTGAGATAGGAGATAAGTAGGGAGCCCCTGTTTGGACATCAGCTGTGTGTGTAGTGGGAAGGGCCATTTGGGAGTTTTTCCTCTTCTAAAGAAGCTTCCCTTCTTCTTGTGGTGACTTTGCTTCAAGTGAGGAGTCAGCAGAGGTGAGTTGCTTCTGGCAGATAAAGGAACTTAGAATGCAGGAGGGTTAACAGGACCAGGATGGTCATAAGCAGCATCAAGATGTGATGCTAGCCCTGGATCTACGGCAGTATCCCATTCATACAGAGCTTATCGTTTATAACCCAGCCATGTTTCAACATTGCAGTGAGTAATTACTACAATATGAGCTTGGAGATATTTCCTGTATCCTGAGTTTAATAAGCACATCAACTGTTGGCCTCAGAATGTGTTTAACTCAGGATACAGTTGCAGTGACTAGATGTACTAATGTTTGTAGCGTTATAAGGGATATACACTTCTAAAACACCATATACTTTGACAGGCAGTATGAGTGAACCATTATGGTTTATCTTGGTCTGAGATTTTTTAGAATCGCATGATGATCCTTGGATTTCCAAAACATAGAGCAACCCCAGAGCAGCTTTAAACTGGAAAGGAGCTGTAAGAAACCAAAGGGTTGTATCGTGCTGCCATGGGGTACTACTCGGGAGAGGAAGACTGCTTTCCTGAGGTTTTGCCAGCACCAGATTCACACACAGTGCGAATCATACATAACACTTGTATTAGGGCTAGAGGGTAGACACAGCTAACTACCTTCAAACTTGAGTGACTTTATAGGGAAATTCCTTTTTTCCTGTATAGTTTCAGCTTAAAGAATTGGTGAGGATTAAGGAGATTTTTATTTTACCTTAATCAACACTTTTTAAGCAATAGTAGATCAGCTGGCTTGTATCAGCTTCTTAAGAGATACTTTGATCAGCTTATTTTGATGCAGAATGGGGATGGCTGTATATGTATGTTTGTTTACCTCAGAAATTAATCTAAACATTGTGTGGCAAAGACACTGTCACTTAGTTCAGGTTAAGTAACATCAGGTTTGCCAGCAACTCCTTTGAAATATTTTCCCAGCTTACACATCATTAATCAGAGGGAAATAATCTGACTTAAGTATACTGAGTAATTCCATAATAGACGCTGAGAAATCAACTCCACGCATGAGAAGGCTTGTGAACAGAAGCCTAAGGTAAGTGGGGCATCTACTGGCGACATGCTGCAATGAATTAATCTACTGCGTAAAAGTCTGATCCCAATCCTTCTCCTGTACAGGCCATTCTGTGTTCATTTTGCTTTGCCAAATAAGCAAGTGCCAGGCCTGTTTCCTGAACTCCTTGGCCAAAATTGCCGTTTCTCCTTGAATAAATCCTTACTTTCTGGCACTCTTTTAGAGGTGTCTGCTATGTACATTGCAATGTACATTATGAAATATCTTAGAAGAAGAAAGGAAATGAGCTCAAGAAACTTGTCAAAATATGTGATGCGAGTCTTTAACAATCTCCAACCTTCCCTCACCCCAACCTATTGTGGTAGGTTCTCTGCCTGATAGATTATAAAGCTGTCTTCCTTGTACCAGGAGCTACTTTGATACTCTGATCTGCTGCCTGAGGGTGTGAAAATGAATGCAATGCATAAGAGAACGCAACAATACTCTATGGACATAAAATCCAGAGCAACCAAACACAGGTCATTATCCACACAACCCAAATGCCTTCCTCCATTCTTCAGAAAATGTTGTTTGCAACAACATGATATTCTCTACAGTGTTAAATAAAGTTTAATGACTTCTGCAGAATGCATAAAAATATGTCCCATTTTTATTTTATTTGTTGTGCAACACTTACTACTTTGGGCCAGTTGGAGGGTGTCATCTTCAGGCTGACGTGTTTCTAACTACAAAATTCTCTGTTGCATCTCTTTGTGCACATCAAACAAGGATTTGGATGGAGCCCAAGGGCTCCATTTCCCAATTGTGTCACTAATTTCATTGTTAGGATTAACATTTTAGAATCAAACCATTAGCATGGCAAAAGCTTGCCGATATCTGTACTTGGAGCATGGACGCGCACTTGTGAAAAGGAAAAGCGAATGAATAAGCAGCAACGTAATGCTAAATTGGGAGGCGATCTGATCAAACTGTTAAAATACCTTGCTTCTGCTGCCCTTATAGTTACGTCATCTTCACCTATCCAGTAAAGCCAAATATTTTCTTAAAACTCTATAAAATTCTGTTGCCTTAATAGAACAGCAGTCATACATCAAAATACAAAAGCACCCTTACTTCTGCTCTGCTGCACAGCACGCTTTCTATATTTAGCTGTGCTGGGGAATCAATTGTTTTATATAATCTCATCACAAGCCATTGCTGAAAAAAGCCATCTGAGTCTGTCATTTGACCTTGGGCAGAACACCAGTCTTTGTGCTTTCTTCAGAGCTCCTTCTGCCACATATGTTAGAAGAATCTGTAACCAAGCCGTGATTTCAGCTGTTCTTGTCCAAAGTCAGTGGAGTAAGCAAAAGTCATTTTAGTTTCCTTAAACTAAGCAAAGATGCAAGTACCTTCCCTTTCTGAGAACTGGCTTCTTTTGCTGATTCTTTAGCATGTTCTGTGCTTCATTTCACCTGAACTTTCGGTACAGCAGAAACAATACCAGTTTTCTTTTGTTTAGTCCTTGCAATACTAGTTTTCTTTTATTTAGCTCTTATTAGTAGAAGCAAACAAACAAACAAACAAATCATTGTGATTGATAGCTACAAAACACTTTGGTCTCTGAAATACAAGGTGTGCTAGATCACTATGTTTAATCTTTCCCCTGCTTTTTTTTTTATCCAGAAGCCAGATACTACCTGATTCCTACTTCCAAAAACATAATTTCTTCTGGCCCAAGAATTCCACAGCTACAAACTGTTTGAGGCTAGGAGAAATCTTTAGAGAAATATTGCAGTATGTTTGCTCTGTTCTTTCCATTACTCCTCTGCATTGGGCAATACACACCTCGGGCAGTGTGGTTAGATAGACCTTATTGTACGGCTGCTGTTCCAAGTGTGCGTGTGCTTGGTAATAATGAAGGGGGAAAGTCCCAGCAGAAATGACCAGTAAAAAAGAACGGAGCAAAAATCTTTAAGTTAACCTTAAGGTCTCTCAAGCCTGCAGTTACTGAGGAGTAAAATCAAGGCATGTCTTTCTAGGAAGCAAAAACATTTCCTGTGTTTCCTGAATTGCTTATCCTAGGGCTTATGTTGAAGGGAAGCTGTTGCCAATGATGGCCAAGTGGTAGCATTTTCATTACTTTATATCTAACCTTAAGGACTTGGCTGCTTAGTAAGTACACTTACTACTTTCTTTGTAGAAACTAATTTATTATTAGTCACTGAATTTGAGCCGATGGTATGGAAGAATGGTTTGAATTATAGAGCATGGTTATGGCTGATTGACGTTACTTAAGAGCACAGAGTCATGCTCCTGGGCAGTCTGAGGGTTGCAGAGCCCAGGCACCGACTGGGGAGCAGTGCTTCAGAAGGGATAATTGTTGTAGACTTTGTGAGCTTTCTAATGTAAAAATGTTTTGATTAGCGAAGTCTATACGGTGCTAGTCTGAAGTCTGGACAACTATCTGTATGTTTTCAAATATACAGTTATCTATTACTATTATGTATAGTTAATTGAATAGAAGCCAATGCTTCAAATCAGGATAATCTTTTATCATGTAGTCTTAAATTTAGTCTTGGGTGCATCTTTTACAAGACTGTTTTGTGTCTACCTCTCCTAAAGGGTTTCCATCCAGGCTCTGTTTGGCGCCTCGAAACGCATCAAAAGCTCTGATTGATTAGACTCTGGCAGGAGACTTGGCCAAGCACGGATTTGTTCAGAACTGTATTCAGAGACCTATTCTAGAGAAAGAAATGTATTAAAGATACACTGTGTAATTTAATTGTATAAAGTGAAATTATCCTAGCCTATTAACTCTCCTATGAGTTAATGATGGTAACTGATTATGCTGTTTACTAAGATGTTGTACTTAAAAAGAACACAACACCCCCCTCCAGTGCACACTTCTCGTTCTATGAGCTTTAGTGTGTGTGGCAGGGAGGGGGGAGGAGTGTCTATTTACATTACGCTGTTACACATCTTTGGAAGTTTATTTAATCACCAAAGTCTTCTCTAAAAACATCATAAGACTCTAAACCACTACTGCGCTGTAGGTCCACACAGATGTAGCAAAGCACAGAAGGTTTTCTGAACACTTTTAAAGGAATAAACATTCAGGAAGCGTGATTCGGCACCAAAGCCACAAAATTCTCAGTCTCACTGATTTTTAGTAAGACTTAGATGAAGCCTTTAGTCTTTATGATTATCTTTCATGACATTAAATGCTGAACTTGGCCTATGTTTGCCCACTTGCCATCCACTCAGCTGCCCTACTGTTCTCTATAGTAGTTGGCAGACTCATGAAATTTATTTTTTTGATGTGTTTCAGACAAATGGATAATACACTGTAGAAGCACACTCCTAATTCTGATAGGCAAAGCTACGATACCCTTCACTGGAACATGTAACAGTGGTAACCTACTAGCAAAGACTTGGTCGTTAATAAGGAATCTGCTTTTTCAGCATAGCAATGCTCCACCTGTATGGTGGTTAAGAAACTTGTGTGTGTTAATTTGCGTATATTTCTCCTCACTCAAAATACAGAAGATAAAAACTGGGTCAGAAATGCTAAATTGCATTGTATGTCAGTATCACTTGCTATGATATTTTAAAAAATCGGTGATTCTTTAAAATAAAATTTTAGGTAAAGATTAAATTTTTCTTTACATGAGAAAGAAAGTGAGACTTTTCAAAGTTCACTCTTGAAAATTATTTAGCACAATTAAATATTTCTAGGCACTAAAAGAAGCAGGAAGAATAAGGAGTGCAGGGAAGGGAGCAATGCAAAATATTACTGTCTCCTTTGTATCTTAAAAAGGAAGGGAAGTTGCAGAAACAATTAGTTCTGTGCTTCTACAAGCCACTAACATTCTTGTATTCCCTTCTTTTTTTCCTTTTGTGTTGGTTGGTTCTGGGATGGATTGTTCCATTGAGGCATTTCGGGAGCTTTCAACAGAAGGAAGATGCACATCCAGCAGAAGTTAGTAAAAATATACTCGAGCAGTTCTATGATTGTAATCATACTGGCACCACAAAACAATCCAAGCTGGCCACCTATATCAGCTGTAATAGAAAGAAATAAACATATGTCATCCTAAGCATTTGGTTTAGTCTAGCAAGCAAACAAAATCCTGCTGGGTTCAAGTGCTAAATAAATTCAATATACATAATCCATCACTTTAAGAAAACAGAATTAATATTCTTAAGAATGTTTATTGGAGAAGACTAATGTGTTTCTTGAAATTCTAAATAAAACAAGTACAACACAACACATCCTACTGTGAAACAGATACTTAAAATATTTCCTACTTCTCTGCCTTTTTAACTGTTCTCTTGCTTCTCCTCCCCACATTCTCCCTCTCCCCTCCAAATCCCATAAACTTCACTATTCTTACAGTCCTACATGTGATATAGCTGTAAACTAGTGCCAAACTTAATTCTTACTCTCAGCTGCTGTCCATACTGCAGGTTCTTTAATGGAATGACAGGAGACAGTATCAAAAATGACCATGAGGCAGACATGATTATTACCATTATAATATAAAAGGTATTGCTTTTTGTTTAGAAGCCCACATAGGCTAAGCCTCAGGAGGGGAGGGAATAAAAAACCAGTTTGGTTTGTGTAGTTTTTTTTATTTTTAGATTAATTATTAATCAGCAATAAATAAATATTAAACATTCACTTACCAAGCAACTCGGATATAGTCAAGGCCTTCTGCTGCTGTGTTACTTTGTAGCTCAGGTCATGATATTTAATGTCAATACGCACAAGGTTCTGCCTAATGACAAATACGTACAGTCAGGAGTGCTGTTCATTTTTACCAACATTTATCAGAGTGGACGGAGTTCAGGGAGAGTGATGGTGTCTTTTAAAGAACAATTAGATGAGTGTTACCAAAATGAGTTAGATGACTGAAGGAAAAAAAGTGTCCTAATAAAAACCGTTATAACAGGAGCTTATCAGAGGAGTAGATCTTCAGGCTATGTTGAAAAAATTACTCTAGATCTGTACTGTGAGATAAATTTGTACTTTTTAAGGGTCACAGAGATAAGCTTGAGTGGAAGTGTCAAGCATCCTGACCTACAGTGGATACAGTACTTGGAAGTGTACTTGATTGTGTGCAACTGCATATTTAATTGTGCTTATTTCAATGAGCATGTCTGTGCAGAAGAGCCTTTGTCCTATACTCAGGTGTTTAGTTCTATCCTCTGCTAATAGCCTCGCTTACCTAGTTATATTCTTGCCTGCTGCAAAAGCGGAAGAGTAGGTAAATCTCAGTTGGAGCAAGACCTGTGGAATGGTTCAGTGTGAGTACAGAGCTCATCTTTATAATATCATGTCTACAGAAAGATTCTGCCTAACTCCTAAATAGAATATAAACATAACAGTTGTGGAGTAAAAGACACAAAAACTGATGCACACATGATGGTGTGACCTTTAAGAATAAAAGTAGCGATTATTTCTTCAGAAGTGTGAACAGCTACAGATTTTTGGGTTGACAGTGATAATGAACTCATTAAAAATACTCATGAAAATAAAGTCTTTGCTATAGAAAATAATCACTTCTATCTCTTTAGGTGATAATTCTAAAACTCAGGTAGCACTGAGTAATAAAAATAATCTTATTCTCATAGCTTCTGTTAATAAGACTTCCTACCATTGTCATGGAGTTGCTAGCAGAACTATCCAATAAATATTTAACTTTTCCCTTCTTACATCTTCAGAAATCAATAGATGTCTACGTTTTATAGTTTGGAATATGTACTCGTTAATATGTGGGCAGGATTCCTATTGGTTAAGGCTTGGTAAGAGGGGAATGTTCTGTATTTTCACTTGCTTAATTGAATAATTACTGGGTTGCGCATGGTGTTTACAGACAATAAAATAATCAACCAAAGATAAAACGTCCTCAAAGGATTAATATCTTTTGCATATAACAACAGGTTTAATTTTCATAATTTTCATTGGGGACAGACTTTTTAATAGGGCCTGTAGCGATAGGACAAGGGGTAATGGTTTTAAACTAAAAGAGGGTAGGTTCAGACTAGATATAAGGAAGAAATTTTTTACAATGAGGGTAGTGAAACACTGGAACAGGTTGCCCAGAGAGGTGATAGATGCCCCATCCCTGGAAACATTCAAGGTCAGGCTGGACGGGGCTCTGAGCAACCTGATATAGCTGAAGATGTCCCTGCTCATTGGAGGGGGGTTAGACTATATGACCTTTAAAGGTCCCTTCCAACCCAAACTATTCTGATTCATACAGTTTCTCTTCACGTATAAACATATGCAAACATTTGCAGACTGATGGCTTCAAGATTGAGAAAACTGAAGTCACTGAAACAATGAAATACTCATAGATATTTCATTAACCAAATTTTCTATAGTTCTTTATAAATATATTTTGATGTTGTGGATACTATGAGTTCATGTAGCACCTGTCTTAATACTTATTTGTATTGCTGACATCTACGTCTGTGAGCAAGAGGCAAAGCAGTCTATAAAACTGTATTGAATGCTCTTTGACAACTAGATTGTATCTTTCTAGCAAAAAACTCTGGAAATCATTCTATTTCTGGATATATAATGCTTGTGTTCGCAAGGAAATCTGGCATCAATATATTATATTGTAACAGTAAGGCACGCATAAGTATACATGATATCTCTTCTATGAATTTAAAAGTATGCAGATTATGTCAGCTCAGTGCTACTACTAAGCAACACAGCTCTATACATAATGTAAGTTCTAATACCATTTCCTGGATAAAAGGTGTAGTCAATACTGTTGAGATATGTTTTCACACCAGAAAGTCTCTTCTTTTGGGTATAGACCTACTTTCTTTTGCTGTGTAGTGTTTTCAGTCACACAGACAGAACCATGCTATTTCACTCTTCAGCTACCTCATGAGAATTAATATAGTACCAAATATTTTCTAAATAACTTTTATAATATAAATGGTATTAGTGAATTCTACTAACAACAGAAAAGATTATTAAACCTGTGACATTATTGCCACAATAAAACCTAGCTCTTCAGTGCTTATGAACTTTCCTTTGGGAATGGGTTGAGAGAAAGGAGAACAACTTTGTATAGCATCTATTTAGGTTGTTCATTGACTTCAGGTGTGGAAGGGTGAAGATTTGTCTTCCTTATTGGATGGATTGCTCACGTGGATCATAGATAGGTTTGATAACCCTGCTCTTTCTTTATTCTTAATTGCAAATGTGATCAAAAAACTTTGTTATAAGAGATCGATGACACAGATGGTAATTGAGAACATCATTACTTTTTAATTGCAGTATCTATTTTATGTTATCCACAAGTCTTAGATGTATCTAAGTATATTTTATATATATATGAATATGTATAAATCTTAACCAATTTTGTCTAAGAGATTATTTTATCTCACAGACAACATTATTAATACCACACATAAGAATATCTTTTTAAAAGGTCTTATTTACATCATATGCTCTGTTAGCACACTTAAAAGTAATTGATAATTTCTTTATTAGAGAAGGCGTTAAGCAAGATTACCTGATGTATTCTGGGTTTTTCTTCAGTTTTGCAGAAAAGTATTTTATGGCTTTTTCTCCTCCAAAACTTGAATAGGTGACAGTGGTAGGATAATCTATTTCTTCACATGGGGCAGGGCAAGTAGAATTGTGAGTTCCTACTGTACATAATCCTTTTATCTCTATATCATCTGAAATTTCAGGAGAAAGAATTTACATAATATTTCTAAAAAAGCACACAGTTTAAAAACTTTTTTAAAAACTTACAAAATTACTTTTAACTGACTTATCCTGAGAAAAGTGGATACTTCTCAGTTTTGAAGGAAAAAATAAGTATTTGTAAATGGCATTTGGGAAACTGGTGCACAGTAATAAGGGTTGAGATTTTTTTGGTCACTTTTTCCAAAGAAATTCAGCACTTGTAAATCTTTCTGCCTTCATTAGGGCTTTATGTACTTATTATTTCTCATCCACAGTTAAACAGTAGGACAACAGAAGACTTTCCATGTTCTGTGCTAGCTTTCTGATTACATACTTGGGTATATAATCCTTGGTCTTGATGCCTTGATGTCTGCCTAGCTCATTGCAGTGCTCAGAAACAGCTTCCAGAGCAATGCTGGTTGTAGTTTACTATCATCTGATAACTACATAAAAATCTTGGTAAGCTAAGTTCACTTTACCTTAACCCCTGCCTGCCATTTGATAATTGAGTGTAAGACAGCTAAGAGGGCTTAGGGACAGCTTTGTTTCTTCAAATACCAAAGAGAAGTCACAAAATCCTGCAGGTCTGGTTGCTCATGAAAGTAGGCAGCCATTCCTCTGACAAGACTCTAACAGAAAGAAATCATTATGGAAATCTGGGAAAGCTGGAGAAAATTCATGTAGAAGAAAAATTGTAAGGCATAAATATTTCCTACAGCATAAACCATCACCCAAAGCCATCTGGTACTCTGAGATGAGTACCAGAACCTCCTGCTTGTGATGCTCTATTTGTCCTGATGTGGTGGCGACCATTGTGTCTTTTCCCTCTGCATGTGGGCTTCTTGCTTTTGCAAACCACAGGGGAGAGGATATCCCAGCCTGGTAGTTTATGATTTGAGGTACTCTCCAGGGATGCTGGGGTTGTGGATTTCATTCTGGATAGCTGGCCTTTAGAGTTCCTAAAATAAATGTTCTCATCAACGGTAGGTCCTGCAGATACTGGATCAGTGTGCTGTCATTTGAGATTTTGTTATCAGATGTCTAACCTCTCCTGCACTGTAAAAGGAGACTTAGCACCTAACTTGGGGTCCTGGGGACCAGACGCCTACAAGCCAGATTCACCATGTACAGTACTGTGATGCCAGTTCCTTCTGGCGTCCAGCTCTGAATCCTATCCACCCTTGATAGGACTTAGGGGTCATTTTTGTTTATTACTCAGTGGTTTCTCTGAAAGTTGGTCACAGAATATCCATTAAGTAAAATAATATACTTACTTCCACCATGACAGATTATCAAAGATCATGAATATATGAATCATTATGTAAGAATATGAACTTAGTGGAGCCTATTTCAAAAGAGCCACAGGAAAAAGAAATAGTCATTGTTCATAGTAGTAGATCTTGCCTGAATGTTGCACACACCTAATCAAAACAGAAATAAACCCCTGCACAGGCCCCCCAAAATTTTAATCTACTTGGTGTCTTAATCATCCATTCCTTTGGGAAGAAAGAGTCACGTTACATAGCATAATCCAATACAATTAAAAAGGAGGCTTTCTGAAGTTCATGGGAAGTTACTTCTCAGATTATTATTTGCAGTATTTTCCAGAAAGTCTGTTGTAGTGACTTACAAGTTTCATATCTACTGTGTGCAGATTATTTGCTTATGGAAATGAATTGCATTTGAAGCACTTTGAAAATATATAATTAATTTTACTTTTGAAAAGATAAAACCTTAAAGTCCAGTGATTTTGAATTCTATTTTCTATCAGTTAGCAAACCTGTTATTACTGTGCTGTTCACTTTTCTGTCACAAACAAGAAGAATGCAACATTGGATCTAGAAGGATGATACCATGAAGATGCAAAAATGCAAGCCAGAGGCTTGATAACCAAAACCAGATTAACTGAACATTCTTCCATTTGAAACCATTTCTTATTACTAAAATGAATTCTTATGTTTTTTTAATTGGCATCTATTTAATGCTCCATCTGGTCTCTATTTTCAGAATATTAAATGAACTGGGATGTACTCCGTTTCAGTACTAGTTTCAGTATTTTGTTTTAATTGATAAATATTGTCTACTATTTGGAATTGGCTTAGAAAATACTTACAGACTGCTGGATAAACACAAGTGTAAAACTTCAGCAAATCACATTCTGTTCCATTTCCTTAAAAATAAACCACAAACTTCAGGAACTTCAATTAACAATCTAACCCTTAGCTCTATTTGTACTAAACTGAAATGTAATATCATCAAAACTGAAATGTAATGTCATCAAAGCCTGCTCACGACTTCATGTTTATCATTATACAACTGAGAAATCAATTCAGTTGGGCACAGTGCAGTTACCCACACCAAAAGGGGCACATAGTGAAAAGAGACAACAGACCAAGCCAGGAGGCTTGCTGTTGGAGCAAACACCTTTATTATGTGTGCCAGCCAGAATTGCCTTTAAGCTTGTGGCTCACTCTTTGTGCTAGCTTGCTAAAGCCAGGAATTTCTGTTTTTTCTTAGAGGAAATGAAAAAACAAAGTAGGGTAGATGGGATATATGATTACACCCCATGTGTTTCAGCAAAAGTTTTGAAATTCATGCAAGAGTTGTTTGGAGGCCTAAGGTAGCACCTGAGCTAATAGCAAAATTTTCAGATTTCAGATGGTTTCAGTTTCACCCCAATTTTTTCCCTTGCATGGAAATATTACTTAGCAGTTTAGCACACATTTAAAGAAGGCATTGCCCTCCTTTATCTAACTGCCACTGTATAAAGCTCTCACCCGCAGTATGGGAGACCTAGACTTAATTTCCTTCTCAAACCCCTTTCCATGAGAGTTTCCGGGAGACTGCCAATCTCCTTTCCAAGAGGTTGTCAAACAGGTTAGAGATTACCCATTAATGGGTCTCCCTTAGTGAAAACATTCTTGGGGATATTTAAAAATAGAGTCAGAAAGTGCAGGCATGACAGTGGCTTTCTTGCCCACTAATTGTGAAAAAAGAGTTGTGAGAGTAGAGATTTAGGTTCCAGCTCTTGCTTTAGAGAGAGGTGACAGTATTATCATTATTTTTAATGCTGAAAAGGTGGGAGGGAGGAAACTGGTCAGGGCTCAGTGTTACTGCTTTGCATTTCTAGAGTGATTAAGATGTCTGGATTCTTGAGGGGAGTATTACAGCATACACCTGTACTCTGCATTTTGGGCTTATTAGATGGCTCCATACAGCCTTTTGGCTTTTGCAGAGCCCTTTTCTGGTGCCACATGGTTCATGTGGGGGACCTCAGTTTCTGTCTTCAAGCAGTCAGTTCTGCTGCGGCTGCTAAAGACCTGCAAAATAGGTTTTCTGTGGTACATGTGAAAATCTATGACTGCGTATGGATTTAGTTCCAGCATTTTAGGAAGTCAGGTTGAAGACTACAGACTTGTCTCACAGCCCTGAGGCATAATCTTTTCTTTCAAGTGTTTTGGTCTGTATCCTAAGAATAGCCAATAACCCAGATACTGGATCTAGAGCTGACCGAACATCTTGCTTGTTTTCTCTGAACTAAAAAAAAAAAAAAGACAAATTTGTATGATTTTAATTAATCCCAGCTGTAGATGTCCCTCAAGCATGTGCCCCATGTCCTTTCCTGTTCAATAACAGGTGAGGTCTCCTAGCAAGATGATCAGTGTATGGTATGATGATATTCCTGAGAAATACCTGGAAGAATGAATGGCAAACAGCCACACCGGTCCTGTATGTACCGGTTTCCTGCAAACATCCATTAGTAGTATAAATCTCGTGGTATTGAAGCTTGAGATCAGGCTTGCACTCTCCCCATGGGTATTCTTGGATAATTGACTGTAGGGTAATAATAACAGAAGATATAATTTTTTTCGTCTCTGTTTTAAATTTATATACTATTTTCTCACATTTTAAAGTGCTGAAGGAAGCCTGTTGAAAACATAAGCAGTAACATTGTGATTTAATTGGAGGCAATTACAGTTTGTGTTTTTGCGATTATAAAATCATCTCCTCTCTCTCACAGCAAAAGTAGGACCTGATCAGACAGCCTAGCACAGAAGGGTAGTCCAACTCCACTTGGATTCTGCTAGGAATCCGAGACAATCTTAATGGTTACAGCATGTGTTGATGGGGAAATGCTGTGATGTCCTGGTATTATTATATGTCAGCGAGACTGTCAGATGTTAGGAAAGAAACACTGACTTTAGTAGATACAGATTATGAAGACCAATGACATCCTCCCCCAAAATAGCAGTAATTTTTTTGTGTGTCTGGAGGAGATGTTATTTTTAGGAGTCACTTTGGCATGATAAATATTTTCACTTCCAAAATGTCTAATTCATTGTCATGCTTCAGAAGAGAATTAGAGACAGTAAAGACCAGTATTTCCACTTGATGGATGAAGTCCTTACCTTCAGCTGGCGGATTGCTACCTGTGAATGCGTGCCGACTGGTGTTAATAAACCTAAACCATCAAAACGTGGAAGCTCTTTGGGTGAATGGATAACAAAAGTTATACCAGCATCAGTATAACCAAGAGCAGGTTCATCAGTGAATTGTTCCTAATGCAAAAAGAATTATTTAAAACAGTTTTGGCTTTGCTTACCAACTGAAGCTTTAGCTATACTTAAAATGGCACTATGCTTTTTTATTTGGTCTTGTATTTCTAGTCACATTTTTGGCAATTTACAGAAAAATATAGAAGCAAACTGACTTGAATTTCCTTTGTTGATTACCTCTGTGGGTTTCCTTCCAGTTACTATAAATTTTCAGGTTTTTTATTTCTTCTGTCATCTCCCAATTTCAAAAACAAGAAGGCATAGATGAACATTTACTCATAACCTGGATATTCGCTCCTTTTACATGCAACTACCCATCACATTTCAGCAAACTTCCCATTACCCTCTCCAGAACCTGTCACTCCTGTCTCATAATTCCTAGAGAACAAAAGTGAATGTCTAAGTCACTTACCACTCTAGATTTTAGTTTTCTTCCCTGATTTCACAAGATGATATTCCCTGAGTTTTCTGGGTTTTGTTGGTCAAAGACAATTCTAATAAGGTCAGAGACTATTTACAGTGCAAAGACCAGATCTTAGCTGGCATTGAGCACTTACAGCTGCTGCTGGTGCAACTAAAATTCAGTACTACTTAGAAATTGGCACCATATGACCTTCCCTACTGGGCCTTTTATCAAAATGAAATGATGTTATCCCGAAGTGCTTGTATAAAAAAAAAGTGCTCTCATGATGTGTTTCAATTGCAGGTGAACTGTGTATATACACGTATATATGCTCACTTGCAGCTTTCAGAACTATTTAGCTGGGGACAGAGTCAATAATAATTCTGACTTTTTAAATCTGTATTAGGTGTTTCCTTTAAAATACCCTCTCACTCAGAAATAGTCTTGATACAGAATTTTGTGCATAAAATTCTGAAGGTCTGAGTAAAACCAACCGAACAAAAAACCAAACCCAAAACAAAACACCTCTACTCATTTATAAGTTATTACATGATTCGTTGTTTATAATCATTAGGATAGCCGTACCTGTTGGACATCAAAAAGCAAATGTAAGCCTCTTCCAGACAAACTCACTCTTCTTGCTGGAAGATCATTGTGATTAAAAGTAAAACAGTTTCCGTATTCAGTGAAAACATGTTCAAAATCCTTCAATAAAGGAAAATAGGGAAGAGTAAAATGAAAGAAAGATCACTTGAAGTTTCTTTAGTGAATTACAATGCAATAGATGGGCTACTGGGGTGGTTCCCCCTCCCCCCCCCCAAAGGCAGTGCTAAATATTACAATTGAAAAAGTGGTGATTGATGGAAATATTCAAAAGGATTTAATCCCTTTCTATAGAAAATGAAATTTAAAGGAGAAATTTCACATCGTTTATTAGTATCTATGAGCTGCTCAGAATCATTTAATGAGGTCCTGTTGTTTTTCTATACCTGTTACATTATATAGAAATTATATATTCAAAACCAACTTGTTTAATTTTTCCAGTAGATGTTTAGTGAAGACTGTTTCAAAACTAAACGTCATGTTACATATGAAAGTACAGTATTTGCATTTTTTCCCAAAGGCATCTCGTCATTTAATATGACTGCATCTCATTGCTTTAGTTTTAGTTATTAGCACTAGTGTCTTTCAGTTAAGAGAACTCTCCAATGCCTAATTTTGGAAGCTACAGCATGTGTAAAGGTTAGATTAATCTGAAAGAATTGGCCTGCCTTTTCTGTTCACGTTTTCTATTTAAGTTGGGAATTGCTCTATGGAAGAATCGACATAAAAATGGGACGATCATATTCTTTGGCTGTTGTCCAAAATTCCCAAAGATGGGCTATTTTCACCTCATTATTCAAAATTCCTGTGAACTCTGCATATAGTTACCCCGGCTGTCTATATTCTTGACCTCAAGAACAAAACTACGCAATCATGTCATGCAAAAAAACTCTGTTCAAGCTGACCATCATTATAGACCATTTATGGAAAAGGTTGTTAGTGCAGCCTGGAGGTATGACAGCTTTCAAAGGCTGCTATCTGTGCAGAAGTGGCACTAGGCAGAGAGCAATTTAGACTGAAATCCCATTTTACAGCTCAGGGAGTCCAGCAGGCTGTCTCTGCAGTCAGTGGGAGAATCGGGGTCCTCAGGGTGGTTTAGAGCAGGACTTTTTTCTCCATTGGCTGACTGTAAAGGGAAAACAGGGGGAGTAGCTGGCAAAGCTAGACGTCTCATGCTGAGTGGTAAGAATACATCCCCTTCCCCTCCATGTTACTGTTTTAGTAAAATAAACATATTTACCTGTGGGTAACATGGCTTTCCAAAAAATTCGCATTCTAGCAATGTGCTGCTGTTCAGATAAAACCCATTTTTCCTTGTAAACTCTTTGATGCTGAAGTTCTGGTTCCCAAGAAGGAAATCATTTAGCTCTTGAGAATATTTATCTTCCATAGCAAATTTATGGAGAATTCCAGACACAATGTTCCAAATTAAAAAAATTATTTTGAGGTTGCTTACTGCATGAGCTTGAAACCTGTCGGTGGGAAGGAGAAAGAATTGCTTGGAGTTCTGCAGAATTATAGGACTGATCTCAAGGCTGCTCTTGCCAAATCTGTGACACGATTTGTTGTCTGCTCGCAAACTATAAGTGATTCTTGCCCACCACGTTGCACTTTGATCTCTACAACATGAATAACAACAATACAGTCTCAATTTCTAGGAAGGTATTTTCCATATCTGAAGACAGAAAATGGACACCTTCCCATGGCTATTCTGGTCAGTAATATTGGCAATAGTTTTGTTGTGTGTGGTTGTTTATTAAAAAAATAAAAACCAAAAAACTGAGTAGATTAGCTATCTGCATAAGCCAACAACCAGATTTGTAGAACTGATGACAAGCTGAACAATTGCATTTACATGTGGGAAACTAGCTGGGAGGAGCTGTTCGTTTCAAAAAAGCTGTCTTCCATCATTTAGAAAATTGATTTCTAAGTGCATTACAGTAATCTCATATACCTGCTTTACTAAGGCACTACACCCCAGTGTAGAGACAGTCTACCTTCCCATGAGCTCTGTGGCTGGTGACACAGTGGTATAAACCAAGGGTGATCCTTACTCCTAGAATCCACTTGAAAAATCTCAGAAATGTGATGAGGCGTTAGAAGCGCTTTCCTGATGTACAGCATTGAAGTCCTTTATTGAAGTAAAGTAAGGGTTTACAGAACAGTTGTAAGTTTGAAAAGAGAATAAACACAAATGAAACTACAATACCATGTTCTTTAGAATTGCCATTTTATGTAATCCTATTTTCAAAAACATATCAATGTATTTGTATAATAGATCTTAATGCCCCAACTTAAGGAAGATTTGTAGGAACAACTCTTCACAACTGAATTTGAGTCAAAAAATAAAAGCAAAGGTAGATCTGTGCCTCTTTGTCCTGCCAACAAAAAACACTGGTTACTAAAAACAGGAGGGAAGGCTAAGCACAGCATGAACAACAGATGGATGTGGCAGCAAACTGTCGCTTAGGCGGACAACTGCCATGCTCAGTAGCTGACTATTTACTTACAATGTGCTGCCACTATAGTCACAAGAAGTGAGGCATTTTTATAATAGACAGCCCACTGTAATCAAGAGGGACTTCTATCCGCAGTGCATGTTGTGCAGTATAACCCAGGATGGCTTTATGCAGGGCAATGGGAAGGAGGCATAGTGAGGCAGAACGGCTACAGATATTTGAGACTTGGACTTCTGGCTGATTCTGCCAGCAAAAGGTAGAAGAGAAGAAAATTTACAATTCTTGAGGAAACAATGTGGGTAAACTTTCTGTATTTCTAAAACTGTTCCTAAATTACATGTTTGCTCTAAAAATCAGGCTGTAGGTTTATTACATTATTTTCAAAGTGGCTGCATCTGAATCTTGGCCATTATCTTCAAATGTAGAAATCTGTAGTGAAGTTCCTGCTTAGATACATGGCTTCCAAACAAACCAAATGCTTCCCTCCTGCAAATCCCACTGACATCAGCTGGAACTGTAAAGGCTAAGCACCTCTGAAAAAAAAGTATCTACTTTGCCTAAGATTTCTACATTTGCATGAGGTTTCTATTTGAATCTCTCTATTTGCAAATCTTGTCTTTTATTTTTAACTTGGATGTGAGCGATCACTGTCCCTTAGTTACACTGTAGAAGCAAATTCATACATAGAAGAACAACACCAGAGAGGTTTTTCTACTCCAACTTATGTTTTGAAACTTAAAAATCTGTAGTGTAATTGTTCATCTGAAGGAGGAGGAAGATTAAAAAAACAACCTCCCTTCCTTGATTCTCATATTTTCCTCTTCATTTAAATCTCATGTGGTGGTGTGGAAGACATGCCCCTTAGAGCCATATTTTCCTTGTTTCATGTGATTTGTTCAAGCAAATTTTGGAACCTGACTGCTTTCAGATGAAGAGGTGTTGCCTCTCAAGAGCAAACAACAAACATAACTTTTACCTGTTCAAGTTGCAAAAAGTCACAGCAGGGAATTTGACCTTTTCCACATACTGAACTACCACTGTAGTCGTGGTTGGCCAGCTGAAGTAGTAGATGAAGCGACTGCAGATTTGCCAAATAACAACGGCAAGACAACCTGTGACTATTAACAGCCACAGCACTTTGCGAGTCTTGCTCTGCGTTTGAACAATATTATGTACTCCATGAAATGAAGTGGATGAGGCAAACTCCTGATGATACTTCCTTCTGTCTTCCAAATGTGGCAGCAGTTTCTTTATTAAGTACAATCGTACCTTTTCCAATATTCCTTAACATGGAACAAAGTGAAAACACATTTTTAAAATTAGCGTTTAAATGGCACTCAAGAAAGGAAACCATGTAATTTTGATATTGGAAGGCAGTTGTAAAATATCTCTTTAACTGTAAATTCTCTCTTTAAGCAGTGAACTTGCTTCTGAGGATGGAAGAGTTATGTGCTAAGAGATGAGCTCAGTGCTGCCTGAGAACAGAGTGCATCTTGCAATATTTTAAGCACACAAATTTTTAAGCACATAAATACAAAAAAGCAGTTCCACTTCTGTGGAAAAGATTGGATTTTGACATACCTCAGTGATCTAAAACCACAGGTTGCTGTGAACCTACTGTAAAAAGCTAAGCATCTGATTTTTACAGTAACATCCCATTAAAGGCCTGGTCCTTCATACTTGCTCTGAGAAATAAGGTAAAAAGGGAATGATATGAAAGGGAATTTCACTCTTTCAGTATTAAAAATTTCTGGGTAAAACTTGAAAGGTTACAGGTTCAAAAGGAAAGCTACTCTTTTTTTTTTTAGGTTCATACTTGTCTGATTCCATAACTTTGAAACAGGAATGTTTTCAGTTTGCATTTACCCCATGTTTTCTACAAACTGATGTTAAAAAAACCAAACCAAACCAAAACATTTTTAAATCTAAGTTCAAGAGCTATAACAGTAATGAATATAATCAATACCTGGAAATGTAGTCATTTTCTTATGCCGGTTGCTGAATGATCTTTTGAGCATGGATTTGAACAGCATGTTCTCTCTCAAAACATCCAAATGAGGGAAACTTAATAAGACCTTTCCTGTATCTAGTCATAATTGGACCAGTCTCTTTGCAAAGTGCTTCATTTACAGATTGTTATCTGCTACTTTATTCTGTCATTAAGAAAGTCCATAAGAACAATAAATCAAAGAAAGTTTGTGAGAAAATAATAATTAGGATCTGAAAATATATTATTTAGATCAATTAACAGCAATTAAATACTTCCCTAATTCTGTTTTTTAACTAAAAAATGGATTTAATAGTGTGGCATGTGTGCTAGGAAGAGAATATACCCTTTGTTAGACTGATTTACTTGAGACTATTACAGTTGGGCAAAGGAACAAAGGGATGTAAGAGTCAGCTGCCAAAGCTATCATGACCACATCAGCACTCTGGGATGTTGCTTTGGTCTCTGCACAGTTTCTGGACTGTGATAATGAAACCCCAGATGGTGCTGGATTTCAAAATATTTCTGAAGGGAAAGAATTTTCTTTATGTTGTTCTTTAAAGACCTATGTAAGAACTTTGATCAATACTGTTATAATTTACTGTGACCCCTTTTTATCACCAAACAGTTTTCTGCTGGAAAACTGTTCAAAAGTTTCTCCCCTAGCTCTGGTGACTATTGGATCCCATCGCAAAGCTGGTAGCCATGTGTGCTTTTGTACATCACACTGGAATGGAGTGGATTTCTGGTTTTGCTGTAGCGTGTCTGCAGTGGGACAAACAATTTGTGTGTTCCCCGAATAACAGCAGAGCAAAGTACATTCCTAGCATATGTCTGCATCTGCTGCCCATAGACTCCAACAAGAGACCACAAGCAGGTCAGACCTTTTCTCCAGGGAAAGCGCTGTGTGTGTTTATTCCTCCTATACACAGTGTGCTAGGTAAGAGAATGATAGCATATCCCTACATAAAAGTCAATTGCTATCAAAAAACACTAGTTAGTTTAATCAGCAAAAGTGTAACTTAGTTACGTGTTTGCATAGATTAAACTGTATTTTCAGCTGTTGTGCATAGCTACTACAGTAAGTATACATGATGTTTTATTTGATTGCAAAGGTTTTGCTGCTAATGCATAAGATTATCTAATATCATTCTGCTGCTTTCATTACTGTCTTTCACCGGAGGAATTAGCACTACTAGGTGAGTGTCTTTAAGAATCCTTACTCTACCTTCAGATTTCATTAGAAAATGTTACAATTTTTTTAAAAAAAAAAAAAAGAAAGAAAAAAGATTTTAACTATTCTATGTAGGGTCAAGTGGTAAATTTCTAGTATGAAATTTCTCACATGTAGTGGATTGAAAAATAGTATGAAATGTGTAAGTCAGGACTAGTCATTTATTTGGGGATTTGGTCTGTTTATGAGGAATAAGTACATTCCAGTGATATATAACTAATAATAGAACGGTTATTCCAGGTGTCAGTTAATGAATAGGAAAATAATACACCACAATAATGGGTGGGTGTGAGATTATAAATTATTAACCCTTCATCCTATGCTATGCAAAACTTAGGCTGTGTGTATCTGGACTAAGGTGGTGTATCCAACACAGCTGAACTAGCTGTAAGTGAGTTAGAGTATCCAAGTGCTGCTAGATAGACAGTAAGGTCTTGCAAGACCTTAAACATATTAGACAATAAGGTCTTGAGAGCGCTATGTTCTTTTAGTAGCAATACAAAGTACATTTAATGTAGGCGCTACAATAAAAAATTTTTTTGTCAAAGATGTGAATAAAACTAATATTTATAAAAGATCCAAAGAGTAGAGGATGGATAAATAAAAAAGCAAAGAGATAACTAAATGAGAGGAATCTGGGTCCAGGAGCAAACCACATGCCTGGAGCCAAATCTAGAACATGCATGTAAGAATTAGTAAGGTAGCTCATGTGTTCAGGATGGGCTACAGATGCTTTGCCTCAGGAAACACTGATTACTGCAGAAGCCCTGAGAACCATCACGATTAGTCAGATAAACCTGATTTTCCAATCAATGTTGTTAAAGAAGAAATTATTTCCTTGCATGTATAACCAGGGATACATGGCTAGGGAAATACTATTATGAGCTTATATGAAAACCTCAGAAATTCACAGTATCTTTAATGTTAACACTGTAAATTAAATTTAAAGGGCTTTTAAACTTCAGTCAGCAGGTAATTGATCACAGTCTATAACTACTTGTATAGGGAACGGATAGATAATAGTAATAGACTCTTTGATCTAGTGGGGAAAAAGATGTAACAGGACCCAGCGGGAAGAACTGGAACCTAAGCTCTTACATAGCAGAAATAAGGTATAACATTTTTATTTTTGTATTCCCAATGTTTAATTGTGATTGGATTTTCATTAAAGAACATATTAAAAAAGAATGGCTTTTTAAAAGGTAGCTCATCTTCAGCCAGAGCTCTTACCTGGAAGGAGTTATTTCAGGAAGGTTATACATGGCCTCTGTGCAAGGGTTAGTTAGTCTAGATAGATTTGTGATTTCCTCTTTGCCTTAATCTAAAAATCATTAAGGTATTGTATCATTCAGAGAAGTAATTGCCTAGTTAAAACTTTATTTAGCTTTATTCGAAATGCAGAAAGGACCAACAGCTAGAGACTTTTCCCACTTCTTATTTAAATGTACGATTTTTTTCTACAAGCTTTTTTCATCTCTCCCTTCTCCTTTATATCTTGAAAATGTACAGAGAGAAGTGTACAAAGAGAAAGGAGACAGATTTTCTCATTTTGATTGTCAGTCCTGAAAAAAACTACCAAAATGTAACAAAACTCTTGGTAAAGCACTCTAATATGTCCAGTCACATACCTTTAGCATCCAGTTGAATGAATCTCCTAAGCTGGTCCATGAGGCTGTGCTTATTTCAGTAAGGAAGGAATGGATAACAAGCTGCCTTGTCACTGTGATCATTGCTAGGTAATGGCTTTTATAGAAAACTAAATGGGAGGTGATACTTGATGACACATAACACTGGCCAATTTACCTGCCGGGGTTGCTATGTTTTGTCTTTAAATAACATGGTCTGCAACATAAAAGAGAAGATTATTTTTATGACAGGATCAGATGTACATATTTATATACATTTCAAGTACATATTATACTAATAATAGTACAAGTGCAGGCTTGTCTTGTGTGTTGCATTACCTCGCAAATTTCTTTCATATTTTTTCCTTTTATTTTAGAAAGACCCATTATCTTCACTAAAATACTGGGCTGTTCAGTACTGAATAGATTCTCTTTAAGTAGATAAGGAGCCCTTCCCACTTTGGAAGGCAATAAATGTCTGCCACTAGGTTCCCACCAGCAGCAGGATGCAGCTCATCCACACTTTGAATAGCTGTCTTCATAACCAGCTCCAGATTTCACGTTCTTATGCGCTTTAGCAAAAATCAGCTGTTATTCCTGAGAACTCCCTGCGGGCGAGAATGAAAATGCATGCAGAGTCAATCATTCCAGTAACTCCTTATCAAAAAGGACAGAGACTGCTTTTTAGATGTGTGGTATGATCTTGTTTGAAATTTGTTTCAAGGAAAGAACTGAGCATCTAATAAAAGGCAATAAAAAATACTAGAAAATTCAGACCTGGGATGTGCTTGATTAATGCTTTAGGAAATAATAATAAAAAACCCCTTCACACTCTCTCTCTGACCTGCAGGGGATGGGAATGGCTGCTGCTTCTTTCATTCACTCTCATTGATTGCCCACAGTGTTCTTGGGTTATCAGATATAACAGCTTGGCCCCTCAGTGCCTCACTGACTAGTTGTTTGCCAACTGTTTTCTGGCCATGTTGTTCAAGCTACGAGCTGCAAGGTGAAGCACTGAACTCCATTTAGTCACTCCCATGTGACACGCAGAAGATTTCTGTACTCAGTTTCCTGGAAATCCCAGCTCCACTTATCACTTTTGCCTCACCGATGAGGCTCTCTGCCGGGGCAAGCTTTGCACAGCACTTGCATTCACTCAAGCAGCGAAGTGCTTAACAGTAAACTGTTTTTCAACTTCTGTATGTAACTCAACCACATCTAATGCGCTGCTGAGCTGTTATTTGCAGATCCGTTGAGTCCTATTAATGCAAACCACTCTAATTCACAGAACCCAGACAACGCCTCTTGCTTGAGCTGCTTGACTTTTTAAAACAAATTATGTCAGTCTTTTATACCGCTATGTGCATACTATTAAGAAGTACAAACTGTAAGTTGCTCTCTACACAGCAAATACGATTAATCTTACTGTTTTTTAAAAAAAAATTCTGTGAGTTGATGTGTTACAAAGAGTCTTTAAGCTTGTGTAATACTTTAGACAAACATGGCTTGTGTTCCCTGGTTGTGTTTTACAAAAGAAACTAATTTTTAAAAATTTCTTTCTTTTATGGTTGTTTTACATTAATTCTTAAGCAAACACTAGGGGGCGAAGACCAACCATCTTGTGTTCGTTCATCTTTTCCCAAATGGCTTGCACAAATAGCTTTCAGATAATAAATTGGTCACAGGGAGCTTGGTTTCTCTGCTCACTCCTTGCAGTGTGTATCTGGTTATCTAAACAGCACATTCCTTGATACTTAATGCAGTAAAGGTTAGGAAAACCAACCAATGACAGAGGTGGTCACGATTTTTTGTATTCATACATATTGTAAATTTTGTACTCAAAATGTTATTTGAAGTCTGTCCTCAGTGCTGTTCAGTTCTTCTCCTATGGTGCTAAATTTAAAAAAAATGCTGCAGCCAGTATAACTACATAGCTATTTGCTGAGATAAATAGATAATGTATTTCTGATAAAGTTATTTCTTTATAGCTTAGTTGCAGCAAAATATCTTGTAGGAATTCCTATGGGCTGCTGAGAGAAAATACCTACATACATACACACACAAATATGTATTCGGTGCATATTTAGCTTTCATTGGACAATTATTTTTTTTCCAGAAAATGTCAAAGTGTTTCCTTCCAACTTCTGTTTCATTGCATGAGGCTCTGTAAGTGCTTTATCGACATTAATGCTTCTTATAATGTTTTGCTTTTTAAACAGAAACATCTCAAATATTATCTCCTTTTAAGACAGAGCAAGTAATGCATTTGCTAATATAGCAGACTGCAAATACTTATACTCAATTCATACAAAAAATATTAGCAAAAAAGGGAAAACAGAGCAGAAAAAAAGGAAGTGACCACCATCTGGATTGTTATAATGCATTGTCATTTCTATTTCATGGCAAATGCTGGGATATGTGGAAAATGGTAATTAATTGTATATGCAAGCATCTGTTTTGCTCCTTCCTTCAGAGCAGGTACACGAGTGGATTCAGCAATGGAGGGAGGGAGCTGCAGAAGAAGGGGCTCAAAGAGAATTTGAGGACTCATTGGGTCTGTCTCTGCATCAAGGTAGAATCACTATGACTAGAGAAATTATAAGCTCTCATCAATGTTTTCTAATGCTCTACAGTTACTAGAAATTTCTTTATTTTTTTGTTTTCTGTCTGTGTTATCTTGCTTACTCCTTTTCCCATCCCCTTGTATATGGAAAATTGTTTATTACTCTTCCCTTTGAAGGAAAGGTATTTATCACTTTCCCCCCACAATCTTCTCATAATTACACAGGTCAAGTATAATTCTTTCCATCTCTCTTAATGGGCCATATTTTCTACATCAAATATTGGTTGTTCTTGTCATTCTCTTCTGAGCCCTTTCCAAGTGGTCTTCATCTTTCTTGAAGAGTGGTGCCCAAGACATAATACACAGAAAAATTCTTTCTGATGCTGGATGGAAAGGAGGGCTTCCATGCCATGTAGAAAGTTTCCATTTAAAATTTCCAGTATAAAGTTTGCTCTTTTCACAGTTTTGCCTTTTGTTGCTTAACATGTTATTTTTGAATAACTGAAACATCCAGATAATTTCTAAAGAATTTCTTATTTGCTAGTTTGGTTATCACAGCAAAGAGTAGTACTTTGCATCACTTTTTGTGTCGCTGAAGCTGCACATTATTTATTTCAGTGCATTAAGATAATTTTGAATTCTAGCCCCCATCTGCCAGCATGCTATTATACCTTCCAGGCTGTTCTCATTTGTCAGTTTAAGAAGTGTACAATCTATTCTGTCATCCGAGCCATTAATGATAATACTGAATAGCATCAGATTAGCAAATTGTTATCAGTGTTTGTCCTGAACCAGCCCTTTGCACTTGCTAGCCAGCTGTACCATGGAGAATGAACTGAGCCATGTGGAGGCGTGGGAGTAGCTTATGGCTCCAGATTTTGACTTCACTGTAGCAGGATTCAGGTGTTTGGGGAGGGGGGGAACAACAGCTTTCCTATACTAAAGAGTTGCACCTTGCAATGTGTGGCTGCAAGGCACTAGAAGAGGATAGGTTTGCCTTGGGACACCTCTGTGGCATGTATTCAAGATATGTTGTTTTTCCGAAGTTTATAGTTTTGGCTGATATCGATACATTTCATTGATGAAAGGAGGAAGTTTTGGCAATAACAGTGAAAGAACACTTTCTCCATACTTGGGAAATAATTATCAGTCAGAACATGAGGAAGATAAATTGTTCCTCTGGGACAATTCAGAGAGCAGGCTGCTTCACTGTCGAAATACAGCTCTCAGACAACCCATGAGAGCACCATCAGCATGAGTGCTATATATTTAGAAAATACAGGTGTAGGAGGAACTGGTGGTACTTCAAGAAGAGTTCCCTTTTAAGCACAGCTTAGGGCAGGAGATTTGGTACCAGCATTAACAGGGTCAGATACTGTGCAATGTAAAAGAAATTCTGCTGCATTCTGCTGAGCCATAAATGATAGACAGCAGGGGGGAGATTGTGCTGGGGTGTGTGAAACATAAATAGAAGTTAAAGGTATGCTGGGAAGTGATGACACAGTTCTTTGTGTTTAAGAAGTAGAACAAATACAATATTTAAAAAAAAAAAAAATCCTTGCAGCACTATCTCTTCTCTTTGTTTGTAGTTTGCAAGACCTTGAGCTCTGCTCCTCCCCCAGGAACAAATGTCTGATTGGGTTATTAATATTGCATCAACTTTAAGCTTGTTTGTTTTAGCCTTGAGTTACTAAATTTTATTTTTCTTAAAACCGACTGTTAATTTCAAATACTAGTTAAATAGCAAGTCCAGTTTTGAAAATCCCAAAACACTCATTTGAGCAAAGGACATGTTTTGGTGCCAAATTTATCTTCTCCTCATCACCTTCTTTTTATGTGTCTTTATTCACCTGTCTATCTCTTGTTATATTATTAAATTGGCTGGGGAAGTGATTTTTGTTCAGTGTTTGTATAGCAGCCAGCACAGTGACATTCTGGCTTAGGCTACTGGGTGCTTCACCTGTGCAATTTCAGTTGCACCTTGTCAACCAAAACCTACTAGTGGCTGATGTACTGCATTTCACTATTATAGTTGTGGGTTTGTTGTCCAAGAGACAAATTCTCTCATCACTATAATTTTATGGAACTAACAATGCTCACATCTATGCATCGAAAAGATATTAGCCTTTTGAATGCTTCATCTCAAAAAGGTCACAACAGAATCTGCACAAGTGCAGAAAAGGGTGACTGGGACTATAAAGGGTATAGTAAAGTTATTTCTCATAAGCTCATAAGCCATGACTTAGTTCCAAATGGAAATTAAAATTCCTTGATTACTTGGCAGGAAGTCTGACACTAACATAGGGAAATACTCTTTCACATGATATGCACTTCAGTTATGGAGCTCATTGCTGCAGGCTGTGGATTCGCAGAAGGGGGGTTATGAAATGCAAGGACACAGGTATCTTAAGGAAGTCCTGGACTATCAACGTTGGAAAGTTAGATGGATATACTGGGGAAATTATCTCACTTTAAGCTTGTTTTTTAGTTTTTGGGGTTTTTTTTGTTTTTTAAAATGTTTAATTGTTTTGTTCTAGTGGCTCTTCTCAAGACATCTGCTACTTTCTAGTAGAAACTCTTCAGCATGGCATGATCTACTTGGATCTTTTATTCAACTCACTGCAGCCACTGTTATGTAGGTAGAAACCATCTGAGCTGGATAACTCCTAGTCTCTAATTCTGAGACAACTGTGTTGGGAAGCTTCAAGCGTCACTTGTTTGTAGCCAGAAGGTTTCCAAGCCCTTTGTTCAAGTTAATGAACTTTGGAAAAACAAACTGGTCCATGATGATTTTGTAATCAGAATGAAAGTTTGAGCAGAAGAATGAGTGACACTGTCCAAACCATTTGTGTGTGCATTTTTTCTTCTCCATAAATGGTTTCATGTAGGATAACTTGAGATTTGGCTTGGGTGAACAGGTCACTTCTAATTTAGTAGGAAAGAAGGCTCTTGTTGGATTAATAACAATACATAGGAGGCCATTCTTATTTACCTGTTCTCATCAGACTAATGTTTTAGACATAGAGCCCCACACAATAAGAACATGCAGACTCTTGGCTCTGACTGTATCTACAAAATATGCTACAGGCCACCTCTGCCTTACATCAAACCTCCCCTTGACCAGGCTAGAGGGAGGCTCCCTTTCTGCACACATGAATTGCTTCTCTCAGTCCAAGTAAGTTCAGTTTGTCTCTGCTCTGCAACCCTGTTGCAGCTAAGATGAGCAAAGCTAGCCCAGCCACCCCATGTCCACCTGGGGAAGGAGAGGTAAACAGAAAGGGGATGAGGGTAGGTTAAGAAGGCCGCTTAACAATTCCCATGCTTGGTCATGAAGGCCATGACAGTTCGTTTGAAGGGCACAAAGTCCAGTTCTGGGAAGCTGTGGGTCTTTTTCTGCTGTGTTTAACTGTTTGTCTTGTATTCAGCCCAGACACGAAACAGAACATTCTCACTGTCTGCTGAAGGTTAGAGTCCTCTGGTATGTTTCTGGGATGAATGGAAGTCATTCTGTCTGACTTTCATGCTTTAAAAATAAACAAACAAATAACTAAATAAAAGCTCAAGGGCACACACACACTCTTGGTTTTCATAGCCTTGCTCAGTCATCCACAGCATGAACAGCAAGTTATGTGTGTGGTTACATCTGCTTCTATGTGGTACTGAGTGTTCAGCATGAAAAAGGGAAATGATGGCACATTTTGAGAAAAAAGTAATACCGTCAATTAAAATTAAGGTTATGTTTTGCTTTCAGATATTGTCATGGTTTAACCCCACGCAGCC
>NW_009197880.1:0-16439 GCF_000690835.1 Fulmarus glacialis | reverse complement strand
TATAAAAATATATATTGTGGAATATATTGTGGCTATACTAACCCTATTTGTATTCCAACTGTGCCATTTGGGCTAATATGTTATTCACCCATCCCTTTACATAAACCAAGGGACAGCCAACCTTTCTAGCTCAGAAAAAAGTGCTCAGACTGCCATGTTAGAGAAAAAGGGAACAGTGGGAGAAGTTCAGAGACAGATGACAACAGCAACCACTTGAGGCTGGCCAGGCTGGCGTGTGGTTCAAGGGTGGTTTGCCCTTGCGCACAGGCAACCCAGCAGTGATTCAGGATACTCTGATGGCTCTGTCATCTGTTCCTATAGAAGGATTATAATATGGGAGAAGAAGAGAGCAATTATGAACCAGACACAATGGCAATTACTGAGTTAGAGAACTTGACTGGAACTACTTTGTTGTATTAGCCATTTGAAAAATGTTTAACTAATCCAGGAATGACAGTGTACTCGTACGGTTTCTTGCAGTGGATGGGGTGGGAAGGCCTTTTTGGCAGAGACAGTCCTATTAATCACATGAGCTGAGTTCTGTTCCAGCTCTTCCTCAGGCTGCTGCAGTTTGACCTCTCTGTCCTACTCAGCAAGTTACATAAGCAGGGACATAACTTTAAGCTATGACTAATCCTGCGGAAATCAGCAAAACCAATCCAAATGAGTTCAGAACCACACAATTACTTTTTGAATCACAGCATGCATCTGGAAACAAAGTTTCTCAGCTTTCAGCTACTCAAGACAGTAATTCAATGATAGTTCCATTCCATTAACATCACAATGTCCAGCTAATACCCTGCAAGTACATCTACATTTGTCAAATGCTAGACAGCGAGCTTGAGCATGGGAGCTCTGATAGTCTGCATTGCTCAGCTCTTAACTACACTCCCTTGTCCCGTTTGGGCCACACTAAATAGCTCTCCCCAGGAGAAATCTGCAATAGTGGGGAAAGCCCTGAGCGCTGTAGACGTGACTCGGTCAGCGACACTTGGCTTGGGACTTACCCCATCTTGTTCAGAAGAATTGATAAAGTTGCAGTGTCAGAGCGCACGCATGCTGTAAGCCTGACAACCAAACCACTGAGGGAGATCAGTGTTCCAGTCAATCCCTGTGGTAGCCTCCCCCCTACCCTGCTTGAAACCTTTCCCACTTCTTTTCCTCCATTTCAGTCAATAATTCGGCTATCCCTCCTTCCCACAGGATTGTAGTTTAGTCGCAGAATCTGATTCTTCTTCTTGCCATATTGGTTCAGACATTAAATTGCACTGACTAGATCTTAGAACATCGTCAGATGTTCTCTACAGCTTTTTATTCTCCCCACAAAGTTACCATGTTGGCTTTAGTCATCCTGCACTCCTAAGCTTCCACCTCCTCTTTGGCTTTGTTCTAACTATAGTGTATCTAATCTGTTAAAAAAACCTGTTACAAGATTATCCAAGTCTACCTGAAAATTACTATGCTAACCTATCATATCAGAGAAGGAATTCCGACTGTCAGAGTCCTGTGGAAAGGACCTTATTATCCCTAAGTTAGTAGTAATATTTTGTTACATTCAACTATGTGCAAATATAAGGTTTTCCTTTTCTACTTTTGGAAGCTCAGTGTTGTCTCCAGTTTTACTCTATGAGATTACTTTTAAAATTAAATAATTTGATTAGAAATTTATCTGACTGAAATTTATCAGAACTGACTGAAATTATTTAATCCCATATGATATTGACAGGAAGACTCAGTTAAGAATTATTTTTAGTACAACATTCCCGAAAAGCTATAGAATAAGCTCTTTTCAGAATCAGTATCTGCAGACGAATAGCTGTCAGGTTAAAACTAGGGGGAAAATGCATTATTTTGATTTCTTGCAACTGTTGGGTGTTGAGAGGAAGATGATTTACGCTCCTGTCTTTTACTGCACACAGTCAAGGAGAAACAAGGGTAATACTTCTACAGGCAGATGTAGAGGCCTGAAGCTTTTCAGTCTCGATTATAAGCCAAGGGCATATTGCCCACTCCTTTGGTCAAATGAACAGCTTGCCTAAAAGAACTGTCAGACTTGAAACTCTCCTCTTTTGTCTCCTGCTGCTTCCATCTGACACAGAACTGTCTCTACCAAGCATATCCAAGCTCCTTATATTTTCCCTGCTGAAGTGCAGCTATTTGAAAATACAAAACATTAGCCCTAAACTACCTGATAGTGTCTTTTTATCAATACATGAAAATATTACCTTGTCAACCGAGAGTCAAAGTATAGATGAACACCAAGGGATTTAATTGACCAAAACTATGTAGAACAGCATGCTTCCATATATTTAAAAGAGCTTAGTGGCTGTATTGACTACTTTCTCCTGCTTCTATTTCTACAAGAAAAGAAATAGTGGTATAAAGAACCACTGTGTACTAAGTCATAGTGGCAGGGAAAAAACCAAGGTGAACTGCCCAAGGAACACTGGAGTTGATGATCAAATAATGTCCTATGAATTTGTCTTTAACTTTTCTGCTGTTTTGATGGGCTGTAAATAACGTGATCACTCAAGCATTGACTAACCTGCATCAGCTGTTGGGATTTCTGCCTCAGGATGTCCCACATCTCACAAATGGCTTCCACATATTTTGTTTTACCTTATTACAGCTGCACGGTAAACTATGACAGTTCAGGAACCAATTCAAAAGTTGTTATGACATCCCAATTCAGCAGAAAAAAAAAAAAAAAATTGAAAGAAAATTTAAAAAATCCTTGGGAGTAGAAGAGACAAGTAGTCACAATAACATCCAGAGATGTTCGAACAGCGTGCAACATCTGAACTAGGTTTTAGACCCTGGGAAAATCCATCCCATAAGATGGTGACACCACAGACTTTGGGGTATGTCTGTCTTACAGTTTTTAATACTAGTAATCCCAGGAAGTGCAGGGGGTTTATACTTAGATAAGAACACCCTAAGCAATGGCAGGAACATAAGAGCTAGTTTCTTTAGCTGAAGTAGCTATCTTGTGAACAAACTCGGGTGTGCACAGTAATCATGCCCCTGAACAAGTAGGGCTGGAAAATCCCCACTAGCTGGTAGGTCTCTGCGTTTTGTTTTAATATAACTAGATGAGGCATAGTTTTCTCATTTTGTCATCTGTGTCTCCATAAATCTTTGTAGCTATGTTATGTATCATAAATATTTTGTTCTTATCTTAATGACAGTTGAGAGAAATCTCATCTCTAGTTGAAATATTACAAGTGCCAATGCCACTGCTATAGGAGTAGCTTTCAAACATGGATACTTTCACAGCACCCCAGCACATCGGATGTCAAAAAGCTAGTAAGATGCGTGGACTGATTAACAGAGGGGCAGTATGCTGACGAATCATCTTCTCATGGTCATCATCAGCCAGGAACATTTTCTTGTGTAGAGTAGGAAAACAGGAGGGAGTCCAAACCTCATAGATCCCAAAAAACCTTCTGACAATCATGTCATAGTGTTATATTCTGCCCCGATATCTGAAGCTACCTGATATAGAGTGATAAAATACACCAGGTGCCTTCACACCAACAACTCTGGACTATACAGGCAGCTGCTGGCCTTTTTTATCACTGTTCTGAACAATTCCTGGGGGGCACACCTTCAGCATGTTTGCAGATGACACCAAGCTATCGGGAACAGTCAAAACCCTGGAGGGGAGGGCTGCCCTTCAAAAGGCCCCTGAAAAGCTTTAAAAATGGGCTGATAGAAACTTTGTTGTTCACAAAAACAAATGTAAAATTCTGCACCTGGGTCAGAATAACCTCATATAATACCAACAGGCTGGGGACTGACTGCCTAGGAAGCAGTTTTGCTGGAAGAGGCCTGGGAGTCCTGGTGGTCAAGCTAAGCATGAGAAAGCAGTGCCCTTTTGTGAAAATGAAGGCCAACTATACAACAGGCTGCATTAGTAATAGCACAGTCAGCAGGACAAAAGAAGTGATTAATACCCTCTATTTGTTATTTGGAGGCAGCACCTGGAGTATTCTGCACAATTTTCGGCCCAACAGCACAAAAGAGACTGTCAAACTGGAGCAAATCCACTGGACAGCCACTAAGTTGGTTAAGGGCTTGGAACATGTGGTGTACCATGCAGGTCCGAGGTAATGAATTGTTCAGGGTAGATGTAAAAAAAGACTAAAGTGCAATCTAATTGCTGCCAGCAATCACCTAGAGAGGGAAAGCTGGAGATTCTTCTCAGTAAGTGCACAGCAAGACAATAAGCATTCACAACCTGCGGTAAGGGAAATTCTAAATGAATATAACAAAAAAGTTCCAGAGGTTAGACACTGAGACAGCCTCAGAGAGGCTGAAGAATCTCCATCCTTGGAGACATTTAGAACTTACTGGGCAGGAGCCTGAGCAACTTCAGAGGTACACCTGCTTTGAGCTGGGCGTTGTACCAGATGACCTCAAGAGGTCCTTCCCAGCCTAAATTATTCTCTTATTCTGAGATGCTAGGGAGAAGAACAGAAAATGACATGACATCTATCTGGCACATATCTACAGACAAAATCAATCTATAATTTGGGTCTGTAAACTCTCTCCAAACATAAAAGTTGGTATTTGCTGCCTGTTGAGGGCCCCCACTTTGGCAAAACAGCTGTTTAAAATAATTATTTGGCAGAAAGGTCAGTCATTATTAAAGGTAAAATGATTCAATTCTGAGCTTGCCAACCATCCTTGCTCATGAATAAAGTCACCTAACAACAATCCCTTGACATGAACAAAACCACAAAACCATCCTCTGTCCAATAAAAATAGTTTTAATTATGTCTGAAAAGGACTTCTGCATCCTAATCTTTTTCGCTTAAAGGTGGGCATCTGCCTTGTCCTGCTGACTGGGGTAAGGGGAAACAAGAGCTGGAATAGTTAACCAGATGAGGAGCTCATTGAGCCAAACTGACAGTAGGAACCAGAGCAGCACCCCTCATTCCAGAAATTTTCAGTTATGCAATGGCCCTTAGGAGCCATTACAGCCTGATGTCATTTCAGAGCAACTGCACTCATCACAGCCTGTATTAGCCTCAAAGTAGTTTTAGATTATGTCCACCAGCAATTGGTCCCTTAGGACTATTTCATTCTGCTTTTGATACAGAAAGTCAAACAGAACTGGATCACAAAAACCACAGAATGTCACATGTGGTACAGAACCATTCAAGTACAGCAACATCAAATGAACACGACACAGAGGAAATACAAAAGTCAGAAGATATTTAGGAGATTGATGTCAAAATAATAAAGAAAAATATTGCCAAAAACCCCAAAATATACAGTTCTAAACCAAAACCACCCAGTTAAGACTCTGGAAAAACTGCTTTGTGGACATGCCCTGTATGCTGTGCTGCTTAACAGCAATAACAAATCTTCACATAGCTCTACAGAAACCACCACCAATCCTGAGCAAATGCCTGTGAGATACACAGTAAACCTCAATAACTGAAGCTTTGTATAGATGGCGTGGAAAACAACTAATTTGTTGAATTTTACCTAAAAAGCTGTAAAGACTCAGTGTGTATTGAGTCTGGCCAGGATGGAGTTAACTTTCTTCATAGCAGCCCAGATGGATACCTTTCCCCCAGTTGAACAAGAAGTGGGGAGGGGACACAGCTAGGACCCAAACTGGCCAAAGGCATATTCCATACCATATAAAGTTATGCTCAGCAATAAAAGTTGGGTTTGAAGAAGGTGGGGGGTTTTGACTTCCTAGGTGGCTGTTGTTTGGAGACTCGCTGGACATTGCTCTGCTTTGAGAGGTGGTGAGCGATTGTCTTGGCATCACTTGGGTCTTACCCCCTCTCTTTCCTTCACTTACTAAACTGTCTTTATCTCAACCCACAAGTTTTCTTGCTTTTGCTCTTCCTCTATACAGTGACCTGCTTGGGGAGGGGAGGGAGTGAGCAAGCAGCTGTGTGGGTGCTCAGCTGTTGGCCAGGGTCAACCCACAACAGTTGCTAACGATCGTCTCTAAATCAGTAATAATTTTGTCCTTTCATCACCATTATTTGGCAGTGACTTTACTGTAACAGATAAGGGATCTTGATCTGAAAAATAAGTTTGAAAGACAAATTATTGTTTCCAGCAGATTAATCTACTACAGAATGCACAATATTAAAATCATGGGGTGGGATCGGACAGGATTTAGAAGAAACCTCAAGAGGTCATTTTATTCATATCTGCTCACAGGAAGACCCATGCTGCCTCTCAAAGCATGGAGACACCAGAAATCAAAAGCATCTTTCAGTGATGCAAGGCATTGACTCCCAGTTCCTGGCTGACACTGAGCTCCAAACCCTGTGGGAGCCAAAAGGTACAGTATCAGCTAAGTAGTCCCTACGGAAAGAAAAGAAAAATACAATCCAGCACATCGCTTCTTCAACCACAGTCCCTAGTCCTCCTCTCTCTCCTCCCTCCCAGCTCCAGCCAGAAGGCACAATGAACTGGGTCTAAACCATTTTGACAGTTGTTTGAAATCCCCGTCCTTAGAAGCTGCTATGCAAAAGTCTACCTCTGTATTTACTTCTCATGATTAGAATGCTTCTTTCTGATGTCCGACTTAAGTCTTCCTTGTTTTAATTTTAGGACATTACTTCTCACCATATCCTTTATGGGCCTAGAGAAAGTCCTTACCTAGTTTTTCAGTACTTGAGAAATAGTATAATGTTTCTTTCCAATTTTTTTTTCCCCACTAAAAAGAATAAAAAAGTAGGATTCTTCTAATGTTAAATCACTGATCCTCACTGGTTCTTGTAGTGCATATTTAAAGCTTCTGTCCCATTTTTCAGCTTTGAAACTGGATTATCTGTTACTCCAAGCTTACTTGTGAGGCTCTAAATGTTTGAAGAATGAAAGGTCTCGAACTTGCAGAGCTGCACTGCGATCAGTTCTAGAGCAGTGTAAACAGATTGAGCTGGTCAGATTATGCATTACAAACAGATAATCCAAGAAATTTATTTTAATAATCTGTTCTTGAATTTTGTAGTTGGTTCAGAGTCTAGCGAACATATTCCTTACAAGGCTTAACAGTGCTAACTTCTGCAGGTAGCAGGTTCATAAGCTGTTTACAGCAGATACTACTGATACATGATTTGTTACTGTTTCTGATAACTCAACTGTATGGCAACATTTTCAAAGAATAAGAAATACTTTTATGCAGATTTCTATTTATGCTAAAATTGTGGTATCTTTAGGTTGAACAGCCAACATACATGCAAACTGTTTTTTTTTTAATTAAAAAAAAAAAAATCGCTGTTATTCTTTCAGCTTTCATCAGAATGTTTTCTCTCAGGTAAGTCAGTCCTAACACTGATCTACATAACTCCAACATTGCTCTGCTATGAGACTTTCTGAAACAACTGCAAAACTTAGTTCTGCACTTTTGCCTCAAATACAGCCATAAACTAAAAATTAACCGCAATGCTGTATTCCTTTTTACTGGCTCATTCAGTTCCACAATAGTAAATACCGTGTAACTGGTCAGTCAATTTTCAAAATGCAGTCTCTGTGAGTTTACTTTAATTAATCTAATGGCAAACTGCTATTAGTTATCTACTATTATCTACTATTTGAGTATTTTGCTCTGTAATAAATAAAAATTTAAAAATAAATTTAATGAACACCCCCCCTCCCCCCCCCGAAAAAATTTATACTGGTAGCTAAAAGAGGTATTTGTCATATGCTTTTATACCAGTAATACACTGAATTTCAAAGTGGCATACATACAAATGTCTCCTGATCTGGAACAAACTTTGTATCTGCCAGCAAGGAGATGAAGATCCAATTAAAAAGACCTAAATATACCTTAAAAATAAACTTAGAGGAGATCTTGAACTTACAGAAACATACAATGGTATCTGATATGTCAGCTGTGACACCGACGGAAATCAGCTCTTAATTAAAAAAATCATTTTACACTGAAGCTTTATCAGAGACAATAAAACACACAGGTGCTATTCCTGCTTTTTACATTAGTGCACAGCTTCACTACAGGCTGGTTGGGGCACATGCACATGAAAGCAGATTGGCTGTAAAGAGTATCTTTCTATTTCAGTCAAGAACTTCACAGAAGATCTGTAGATTGGCACTTGAAATCAAACAATAGTTCCTTAAACTAAGCAACATCACTTCTTGATCAAAAATCCGTTACCATTTAAAGCAAGATGATTACTTAAAATCAAGCTAAAAAAAGAAAAGAAAGAAGGGTACTAGTTCTGCTTTTTGACTTGCCTTATATAGTTATGTTAAAGGAGAAAAGAGAGCTGAGCCAACACTGTAAAACTGAACTGTAGAGCAACTGATAACTGGAAAACAAGCTAGATGGCATTCATATGGTGGCTTACGTGAGGCAATGGTGCCACCCAACGTCCAGAAGTTATACATAAGCTTGTTTTTCTTTATTGACCCAAGAGCAAGCAAAAAAAAAAAAAAAAAAAAACAACTCAACAAACCGTATGTAATGCTTATTAGTAATCATACCTGCATGCCAAGGCTTGGCTCAGACATAAGATTAACAGATGGGGTAAATTTCAAAACAAGCAAATATTTCATATTTCTTTTGTTTCAGTGTGAATTATCTTATAAAATGGATATTAGCATAGCCCAGGTAAAACCAGACAAGCTGTCAAAACACATTTACCAGCATTTTCCTAAGGTCCTCATTGTTTTAGTTTCTCACTTTTTGGGCCCACCCAGTGGGGGCCTCTCATAGGGATCAGTCTTCAGCACGTTCCAAGCAGTGCATGGACTTTACTATGACACTATTAAAATAAAATCTCTTGCACAACAATCCAGTTTTCATCCATGCAGCCCTGAACCTAGCCCACGTTCAAAGAACAGTAACTTTTTAGAAAGGCAACCATCCATAACTATAAAGAATTCAAACAAGTTTATCATATTGGAAGAGTTCACCAGGAGATCATTAATGACAGTCACTGTTAAGAGTGTACATCTCGTTTTTATTTTGAATTTTGCTCTCATCCTTCTACTAGAGGAACATTACATGACTATGTCTAAAATTAAAAAATGCTCTGATAAGCATATACCTCTTTCTTGTATTAGTAATTCCAAATCTATAAGTAAATCTAAAGAATGGATTATTTATACTACTTTGCAGAACATGCTTTCTACACTATAAAGCATGCTGCCAACTCTTTGAGCTATCTTCAACTCTTCCAAATCATCTATAAATGTAAATACAAGAAGCTACACACAAGTCACACTTATGTTTACACAAGCATCATCATCACAAAAAGTAGTCTTAAGATCTATATCCCTGTAGTAGAATGTTCTGATAGTTTTTCAAATACTACTTCTTTCTTCCCACTTGCTAATCCTTTATACAACTATGGGTTTGTGCTGCCCTATTTTCACCATATTCATAACTGAATGTTATGGTCACCTAATAAATAAACAAGCTCCCTTCATAGGCCCTTAATTTCCAGAATAAACATCATATTTCTTAGTCAAGCCTATTCAATTTTTTTTTTCTTCAAAAGAATCATTTTCATAGTTTTGTATGTACCACCTTTGAGACATTTCTTGAGAAGGGAGCAATTTGACCTGTTAGAGTAATTGTTCAGCCTGTTCATTTTTAACTTTCAATATTTGATATTCTATTCAACAGATTTTTGTAGCTTTCATATGAAGACAGTTTGAAGTTTTAAGTTCTCAAAATACATTTTATTAACAGATTTCTGTGGCAGCATGTTTAAGGCAGTCATATATTTACAATAGCTAATTTATTCTAATTATAGCTATAAACACTCAAAGGAAACTTTTATAGTACTCCATTTGTGGCAATTGTTGACTTTGTGACAATGCAAGCAGAGAAATAACACACCTATGTTTCTTTTTAGAAAAAAATATACAAGTGCTGGATTTGTGTATGCATAGGCACAGTACCATGCACACACACTTAAAAGATGTTTTGTTACATGCTCTTTCAAAGCATGCTTGCTGTAGTGTATGTATATATCTATCTAGTTAGTTATCTTTTCATACTGTTGAGGCCTAACTGCTTAGTCAGTATATTTTCAATAAGTTTGTGAAAAAGAGAAAGAAATTAATTTCTTAGTGTCTGTACAGAAGATACTGATATTATATTGGGTTTTTTAGGTTTTTTGTGGTTTTTTTTTTTTTTTACATAAGTCAAAATTTGAACAGTCTTTGAAGTGCTTGGGATATTTTCTAGTGAAAAAATGGCTCGGATTACTGTCAGAAATTCATAACAAGTACATGTCATACTAATATTGCAAGTGTTATTTTTAAAACATTTTACCAATGTTGAAAGCACAAGGAGCTGCATAATCTGTGCACATCTAATTAGCACTGAGTCATATAAATGATACATAATGATTTGGCAGCATATTGCCAGATGGTTTGCTATCAGATCAAGTAGTAATAACTTAGCTTATTTTCCTCCGTTCTCCCCTCCCCAATTTTCATTTATATCCATTTTCATTTCTCTACTTAAAAATAACATTCAGTTCCTTTGATTTTATACACACAAACCAGTCAAAAAAACACTGATTTTTTTTTTTTTTTTAAATCCAGACTGCCTCCTTGCTTTGCAATCTTTTTGCTTTTACAAGTGCATTATTTCATTAATTGCACTTAGGCATCAGAGAGTTTACGCAATCTAATTCCATATTTACTTAAAAACTGTTCAACTCTTCGCTACTTCCAATTAGTGATGTACAGCTGGTCACCTACATTAAGGTTTTTTTGCGCCATAATCCTATTGTCTGATTTTCTCATTCAAAACACTTCCTGTGTCTAAGCAACAGGGAAAAAAAAAAGGTTATGAGGGAATTATAAACACATAATCACTCAAGGTAAGGTATTTGAGATTCATGAACACTTAAGGTTTAGTATTATTTGAATGCTCCTGAACTCCATAATTTTGTGTCTTAAAGCATTTATGGTACACTTACCTTGCTGTACCAAGTTTATTAAATACAAAGTAAATAAACTGTAAGTGTTCTTTTTGCTAAAATCTTCACATTTTCCAGTAGGACAATCCAGTTGTTTAAATGAAAGGATGAAAACATCTGTACATCTAAGTGAATAGAACTAAGAAGTTTACAATAACCTTGGTACTATAACTTTTAAGTTACCTTCTCCACCTTTGCATTATTTAGTTTAAGTCTTAGTTTTGTGTTTTTCTAAATCCAAAGAAGGCTTCATCAACATCAGACAGGAATGTTAGTTTCCCAGCAATCAAAGCAAACATTCACAATTACAATTTTTGAGGAATTCAGCTTAACCTCAAAAGCAAAGCCTGCTCCATTTTAATTCATGATTTATAAGCACACAGATCTATTAATAGGTGTGAAAACCAAAAAAAAAAAAAAAAAAAAATCACAGGAAAAGGACATTCTTATATTCAGATTAAAAAGTTACTTTTGGGTTAAGAGTCTTATTCAGAGTGTCAGGAAGATAAAGCATCACCCCCGTGGTTACTCTGGGATTTGGACCCATGTGTGTTAAAATACGCTGATACACAGGCAGAGCCATGAAGAATCACATTAGAATTTGCCAAGTGCTGAGGCTTGTATCAGGAAGCATGCAAAAATCTATCAAGCGAAGTTTATTTGCCTTACCCGAGAAGCTGTGCATTTTGTTTAAAGTGTATATTCCCCACAGTGGGGATGCTCTGAACAATACAGCTCAGATGGCAAACATTTAGAAAGCAGTGCCCATTGGTTGCTATGGCTTCAGACTGCTTACACTGCTCCGTTGGTGACATATCCTCTTCTTTCTTTCTTTCTCCAGGAGAAGTATGTGGATTGAGGTATTAACAAAGATAATATTGTAGAATATTACAATTAACACTTCCTATACAGAAGAAACAAAAAAAAACCCAAGTGAAAATACTTAGCTATTTTACAAGCATAATGTGTTACCTATTGCTTCATATAGTTAAATAAACATTCGGCATTTCACATAAATTTCTTTATTACTATAACCTTTTTCACTTGATTTACAAAATGTTTATATACATGAAAATAAATATATAGCAGTAACATAGTGGTATGAAAATCAGTGTAAAAAAGGAGCTGCAGTACAACATTATACAGCAAGGGTGAGACTACTGGAGCTACCTAGTGAATTGATTAATATTTCCAGAGAACCATAACTTGATAGGAACATCAGCCTTTCTTTGGAATAAGCAATGATCTCAAATGCCCTTTACCCTTTAAAACTTAGCCTGGAACCCAAGAACAAACGAACCCTAATCTCATCAGGTTTGCATTAAAGACCTTCTCAAATGATGAGAGACAGAAATGGTACAGAAGCTTAGATTGACTAGCATGTCCATCATGCACTATCATGAAAGCCAACTGCTCATGATTACAGAATGCCAGCTGCTGTAAAGCTGGCATAGGCAACCTCCAAATAGATTAGAATGAAAGCATGGGCTGAAATGCAGCTCAACCCACAAATGGAAAGTGAGAACATATATAAAGTCCCCAGAGAAATGATACAGAGACCTATTTACCTGTAATGCAATGTTTAGATGTTGCCTGCCTATGATGGGATGGGCTTTCCTGTTTTAAATAAAATATGAAGATTATGTACACAGAACACTGCCTCTACTGTCCCAGCAGAGCTCCTGTGCATCTCTGTTTGGGCCCCTGGCAACACAGCAGAAATCCTAAGTACTCAATAGACTCCTATGCTATGTTCTGTGATGCCTGGCCTTCCACAGGGACATCACCAGTCCTCTTTAGTTCACTTAGGTCATGTTTTATAACGGTGACATTCCCTTTATAGACACTAATGTCATTCTACCTCCACACCCCATGACAGTTTACCAACATTAGGATTGGTTTAACAGATGAGATAACTCCTGTTCCCATGTCAAATTCAGTTTCTTAACACCCTTATTAATGCTCTGGTAGAGGCCACAACATAGAACATCCAGTCCCAAATACGAAAATAATTCTTTAAAGGCCTGACCAGCTACCATTTTAAAGCATTGCTTGCACTGATGAAGGTCAGATTGCTCTTTTCTCCAAGTCAGAATGTGGACGTGTTTAAAGAAGTTCTTAACTGTCACAGACAGTGTCGTGGTTTAACCTGGCAGGCAGCCAAATACCACGCAGCCGCTCACTCACTCCCCCCCGCAGTGGGACAGGGAGAGAATCGAAAGGGTGAGAGTGAGAAAAACTCGTGGGTTGAGATAAAGACAGTTTAATAGAACAGAAAAGGGAAAATAATAATAATAATGATGATGATAGAATATACAAAATGAGTGATGCAGAATGCAATTGCTCACCACCCGCGCTGACCGATAACCAAGTACTGATCGGTACTTCCTGGATCACGCCTACCATTCACATACTGAGCATGATGTCACATGGTATGGAATACCCCATTGGCCAGCTGGGCTGGCTGTCCTGATTATGTTCCCTCCCACTTTGTGTACCTAGCTCAGTCAGTAGGCATGGGAGCTGTCCTTGCACTAGGAGAGTACTTAGCAACAACTGAAAACATCAGTGTGCTCTCAACATTCTCCTCATACTAAATGCAAAACACAGCACTAGGAAGAAATTTAACCCTATCCCAGCCGAAACCAGGACAGACAGTAAGAGCACCTACATAGCTGAAGTCCCTGCACATGCTGAGGAATAAAGGAAAATCCAAAACAGATACTTTTTTGTCACCAAACCATCTCCTTATTTACCATAAGCTAAACACCTAAGTAGATAGAATATTTGGGTAGACTGAGCAACACCCATTCTAACTGCGCAAGGCAACCTTAAGAAGTTGAAAAACGTGGGTCAATCATTGTATTCTGGTAACAAGCTGCAGTAGTTGGTGCATTGCAAAAACACAAAGGTTGAAATAGAGCATCCATCTGTAAGAATCCAATATCCCACTGAACAATGAGAAAGCAGGAACAGCAGAACCTTCCTTTTCCCCTTCCAGCAGCATTAAGATCCCAGACTATGTTTCAGGCACCAAGGAGAACGTTAACAGAAATTTTGCGCCAGGCCAGCATGTCTATCCACACAGCCATTCAGTAAAGGCTGATGTGACAATCAAGGGGAAGGGCGGCACACCAGTTGCTCTCAATTTCTAAACTCACAAGCTTTCCAACACAAGTAAACCCCAGCAGAAGTTAGTTACAGTGTTTCCCCACCCCCCCATAGGAGACAGTTAACTGTCCCGACGAAATCCATACTATCTCTAGCTGAGAAAGGACTGACACCGAGTCTCCAATTCATTGGAAGAAAGAACCAAGAGTCTTATGGGTTTTTTTTCTAGACTTTTTAAAGAAAGTTTATCATCTCATCTCTACAGTCCTTGGTAAATTACAGTTTTAATGATTCCAATCTTGCTCGCTCTATCCAGAGCATCAGTCTAGCCAGACAGATGCAAATCTTCTCACTGTCAGGCCTAATCAGTGTGTTAACCTTAGCCAATCAATGTCGTACCATTTCTTCATGGCTCTTTAATCTTTTATTTGTTGGCTTTCATCAGTGATGAAAAACAGAGGGTTGTTATTCATGGCATAACAGTCAAACTTGTTCCTCCACAGAGCTCTTCAGAGTGGTACACGGGCTGCATCCACAGCCACAGGGTTTCCAGCCTATAGAATGCTGGTAACGTGCAGCACCAGCTACCCTTTCAGAACGGCCCTCACCGCTGTTTCAGTTGCCCCAGGCCCAGCCTTAGGGACCATCTCGAGCAAGCATCTTACCACTATTACCGACCTCAGCAGTTCTTATCTCCCCTCCACTCCTCCCCCATCCTCGACACCACTTACAGTTCCACACTGGGAATTCACCTCACAGATGATGCAAGTCACAATCAGTATGTGCTTCTGCTCTAGGCCAAGTAAGAAAAATTTTATTCCTACACTGGGATCCCAGTTCACTGAAGCTATAGCTCAACCACTGCACCACACAACACCATACCGCACCATCAGACAGATGGTGCCAGCAGAGTAACTTCCAAATTCACTGCTGAGCTTAACATTTTTCTCCCTTTACAGACCAGCTGCAACTCTGGGCAAACAGTCAAGTTTTTCTTATTTCTATTCAAGGATAAACAATTTACAGCAAAGGAGAAGAAGCAAAAGGAATGTTTGGTATCTACTTTTATAATCTGTGGTGACACTTAAACTAGCGGGTGTGCTGTATGTTTATCATTTGCCAGAACAGAATTTTCTAAACAATCACTGTAAATACTAGGCACCCAGCTTCTTGTCAGATAGGGCGAAGGCTGACGTACAGATGAACTGGTAATGAAGGGACAGGATTTTCACCTTCAAGCTCTAGAGGAGTACTATTCAGGATGCAAGGACTTTAGACACTCATGAAGGTGGCGGAAGTATTTTGAGCATTTCTGTATCACCCAAGAAAAAGCAGGATATTTAAGCACCTAAATACTTTGAAGAAGTCTACCTCCTCATTTAAAATTGGAAGTGCATTATCAGGAATATTTACCATGTCAAGTAGGCACAGGAAACCTCATCAACATACACCTTGGTGTTTGGCCAACTTGTTAGCTCATTCTGAAGTTGTAAGTTACATCCTCAGCTACGGTCACACAATGGTCTCGATGTATTTTTCAGCTATGTGGCTCCTCTGAAACAGGCAAGCATTATTTTAGGGGACCGATTCCTCCCCCTATATACTCGGGGGGGTGGGGGCAGGATCCAACACAGAGCTCAATGTTACTCAGCTCTGAAGCGAAGATTTAGCCGAGTAGATTGCTACAACACAGTATGTAAAAAGGGAGTAGGGGCAGAATACTTACATTTTGCCTCTTCCACAGAGGGACACTGAGGACTCTGCAACCATCTCTCCCTACCCTTCATAACAGCGAGGACCAGAAGGGCAGCATGTAACAGATGTACCATCGACAAGCAAAATCACGATCTGTGTACCTGCCGTGCCTCCATATGGAATGCAGGAGGTTAAGGCCTGCCTGTAGCAAGGGATGGGGTCCTGAACAAACAGCTAGAGCTAGACAGCTAGGAGGCAACAGGACATTTGTATTATAGTGGATTGTGGCACTGGACACAGAGATAAAAGTCCTCTCAAGGAGGGCAAGTGATCTGCAGCATTAATATATTTAACCTGTTATTTTTTGCTAGCCCTAAGAGCACCCCAACAGGACGGTGCAGGGATACCTATAACAATGCGATAGTCGACTCTATAGAGAGGTTTCCCAGTGTATTAGGAGGGAAGATGTTGTCACAGATAGCTGCCTATCTTCCATTCTCCCACACATACAGGCTCAGCAAAATACAAGTTCCTTGAACAGTAGAGCTGAGTAACACACTCGGACAGCAGAGCAGCGCTGCACTTCACCTGTGCCCCAGCAGTTTCCTCACACAGTCCCAGCCACCGCGCTCCCTCCGAGGTTGGCAGGCCCTGCGGCTTCCGGGCCGCTCCACCCCGGCTGCCATGGCTGGAGCC
>NW_009197879.1:1211-1549 GCF_000690835.1 Fulmarus glacialis | reverse complement strand
GTCGGGGATGCTTTTCCCCACACTGCCCAGTTTATCTCACCCCCCCGCTTTGGCCAGCCCGCCCGGGCAAGGGTGCGAGACCCTGCCCGGAGCCAGGAGGGGTTCGCTCTGATCTCCTGCCCCAGGCTCATGCATGATCCCAAGGGGATGAAAACTCCTGGAAGGGCGAAAGCAGAGCTGGCCAATGCTGGATTTTCACTCCTCTCGCTGTTTCTCCCCATGGCAGAAATGGAGGAAGTTCTGGGGTGTCTTGTATCGGGAAAGCTCCTGCTCCACCGCCCGCCTGGAGCTCTTCGAGGGCTCGGCACCGCCGGGCGCCGAGGAGCTGCGGAAGGGAG
>NW_009197879.1:597-1111 GCF_000690835.1 Fulmarus glacialis | reverse complement strand
ACCGTCCCCTTCTTGCTGGAGACCACCGACAAGCGGTACCTCCTGGCCGCCGACAGCACTGAGGCGGCCGCCTGGATCCAGAAGCTGTGTGAGCTGGCCTTCCCGGTACGCACTGGACAGGGATAACCGGGGCACGGGAGACAGCAGGATTCCTGCGGGGGAATTCCGGGGATTTGCTGCGACGGGGGAAGCTGGGGGGATGCTGTGCTCTGCCCTCGCTCACCCGCTGCTCTTTCCCGGGCAGAGGAGCAGGGAGGAGCAGGCAGCAGGTAAGGATGGCCAGCAGAGCTCGCTGGGCACCGACGGCAAGTTCTCCATGGAGGAAAACTCCCTCTACAGCTCCCGGGGCAAAGGTAGGCACCGGGAGGTGGGGAAGGTGCGGTGGAGCTGGGTTTGCTTGCACAGGAGGCAGCGCATGTCCCGCAGCATCTCATCACCCCCCACCCTTCCCGAGGCACCTCGGTCGGTTTTGCACCAGGGAGCAACCCCCGCGGTGGCAGGCGGCGCGGTGGAA
>NW_009197879.1:0-262 GCF_000690835.1 Fulmarus glacialis | reverse complement strand
AGCCCTCGGAGTCCCTCTTCAGCTGGCCCTACCGCTTCCTGCGGCGCTTTGGGCGGGATAAGGTAAGTGGGATCCGGGAAGGGTGGGCTGGCGGTGGGCTGCGGCATGGGCACCTGATCCTGTCCCTCCCCAGGTGACCTTTTCCTTCGAGGCCGGCCGGCGCTGCGCATCCGGAGAAGGCAACTTTGAGTTTGAGACCAGGCAAGGCAACGAGATCTTCCAGGCGATCGAGTCGGCCATCAACGTGCATCGGGGCCGGGGG
>NW_009197878.1:0-15161 GCF_000690835.1 Fulmarus glacialis | reverse complement strand
CTGCCCCGCGGAGCAGTGAGCGCAGTCACCGGCCCTTCGGGCAGCGGGAGGGAGGGGATTCCCTGCGCGCCGCTGGCGGGGGTTTCTCGGCGGAGCGCTGCGAGTCCAGTCTCACTGTAAACGGCAGTAAATACTTAGTTCGGGAGGACTGGCCCGCAGGAGACTAACCAGGGGTTTGTGCAGCATATAGGTTAGGTTTCACCTGTCAGCAGGCGACAAACAGATCCCCGTGCATGGATCTCGTTGCGTGAGTTTTTGGTAGGGTTTCAGTTGGAGCTCAGTACTGAAATGCTGATTAAAAATCATGAAGGTGACTTGCTCTGAGGGCAGCTACACCGTGCACAGTGCATCATTGTATCTGATTCTCCTGTTGTTTTTGTAACAAATGCAAAAGGTTAGTGGTGCCTGAAAAAAGTGGGGTTTTTTTTCTTTTGTTTGGTGAGACTCGGTTGTTCTAGCACCTATTTCTTCTGCGAATTCATCATTGTTTGGGTCAGATGGATAGGATGGAAGTTTGGGTCGGGTGGCATGAAGTACCCATGCACCTGCCTGCTGCCTTGGTTCACGGAGGGGAATCCCAGCTTGTGATAGGTCAGAATGCTGGCGGAGTGTGTGATGCACTGGTGTACAGTGTGCACCCATGTCTATACATCAGGTGAAGCTCTGAATTAGTTCAAGGATAAATTAATAGTTTTAAATCATGCAGTTGTTTTACATTAGTGAGAATTAAAGAATGGTGAGGAATCTTTGTTTTGGATTTACCTTTATTTCAATGTTTTGAATGTTTTGCCTCATTTCTTATTGCTCTGTTGGCTGTTGCTTACTACCTTGCCAAGTGATTAGGTCGTCATTGTGCTGACATATTGTTGCTGATGTACATCAGCATATAGACCATTATCGATTGTGAGGGGAATTCATGAAAACAACACATTGACCATCCGGATTTCTTTTTAGGATTAGTTCCAGGTTTCATCAACTTAGTATCAGTAGCATTAATATTTCCCATGAAATTCAAACAGGAAGAAATCAAAGTTTTTAAACATTTATTGCATGTCCTGTGTTGCTTGTCTGAACACTGTTACTCTTAAGATCTTTTCTCATTTATTACCTTTTAACTTGAAATGAAAGTTTCATTGTGGGTGACTGACTGTCTTTATTGTCCCATGGTTGTTAATTTTTCTATAAATAGTAGTTCAGTCCTAATGGAACTGAACAAACCAGTTTTCGTATAGTTGAAACCTAAAGTTGCCTATTTCAGATATGGTTAAATCATCATATGGTTACATGATTTGTGGTATTACAGATACTATCCAAAAGAGATATTTTTTTTTGGCATGGATTTTCTAGGTACATTGTTCCTGTTGACATATGTTGAGTTTTTACTGAAGTTGCTAATAATTGTTTTTATAAAGCAAAATATGCTATTTTAGATTACAGTCCAAATGTTGACATGAGGATTTCTACAAATTTACAGTGTCAGATGGACGTGAACTTAAAACCCAAGCTGCTTATTGAGAAGTGAGTTTCTCAGTACTCCTTACTCAGTAGCTAAATTAAACAGTAGTTTGCATACTGTCAGGCTGGAAAGGAACAGGTTGGACAGGGCCTACCAGGCTTGATTTTTAAATCCTAACCCTTCAGACACTGAAATGCTGTTAACATTCTCACCTAGTGGCTTTTCCAGGCTTCTCACTGCAGGTAGTCTGTCACCCATAGCAGAGGGCACTTCTGATTTAATCAATACTACACCATTTTTCCATGACCTGTGTAGAGAAGCTCCCTTTCAGATTTATACAAAGGAATTTGAACATGCATGCTCATGCATTTTCTTCATGATATCTCTGCAATTAATTTTGCAAAGCATCTCTCTGGTTTTGAGAGTTCTAACACAAGATTGTGTTGCATTGATACTAGAGAAGGTTTGATGGCTGGGAGTGAATGAAACAATGCAAAAAGCACAAGATTTAAAAACAAATAAATTAGATTTGTGGTTATCTTAAACTCGTTAGGACTGATTTTATAGTCCTTTAGCATACAGAGTTTGCCCCATGGAATAGCTGCAGAATAAAATCTCTGAGAGCTGGAAATACCTATAGCTCCTATTTAGAATATTCCATGATCCTCGTTTCTACCTATTTATCAGGTTAATGAAAAGTTCCTTTATACAGGAATATTGACCAATGTCTAATAGCTGTTTGGTCTTGGGCTGCAGTTAGGAATTGCATGCATTTTTCCATAGCACAATTCATAAAGTAAAATTAATATATTGTAATAAAATGTCACATACTGTAATAAAATTACTTAATAAAGGAATTCTATGTTTCCATAATTTATTTTCAGCTAAGTTCTCAACAAAACAGTTAATACATACCAAGTAAGTACGTAATTATTCTTAAGATTATCTCATTGTATTCAGACTCAGCTTGTCATATCTAAAATTCACAGTCCCCAAAATTAAGACCAACTCCACCCTGAACGTGCTTGCAGTCTTATCTGGTTCTGCTCCTGAGTAGTCCCGTTGAAGCCATAACTACTATTTCTGATTTTAAAGTTGAGTATTTGCAAGATTGAGATCTGTGCAGCTGGATACCTTTCTTTTTTATAATATATTTTCTTAAAACTCCTAGTCTAGTTCTTCATTTAGTAGCACAAAGTTGTGCACTCAGCTGACATGGAAGTTGGAGAAATATCTATGGAGCCACAGCATTAGTGTATTTCTACATTTCACTATGGAAGAATACTGAAGGTGGGATATAACTGCAACAATAGTCAAGATAGAGCAGCATAGCTGTGTTGCTTCCAGCACTGTGCTAGAGTTTGCTTGGGACTAGGTTAATAGTGTTATACACAGCTACACTGGAGTGAAGTGTTCAGTAATTCATACAACTTTTTAAGTAGTTTTGTTTAGTATTTTTATTACCTCTTTTAGAAAACAAGTCTATCTTTCCAATTTAATTTGATTATTTGTCCTGATTTCTAATGGAATCAGATCTATGGTAGCAGGGGGAGAAGGTGCATGTCCAAATAACTTTAGTGTGGTTGATTTCAGTCAACTTTGACTGAGGTATACAGGTGTCAAAAATAAGTTGCTACAGGTTTTGTGAGACTAAGGAGCTCTGATGAGGAAACAAACTCCATCTGTGTCTTGAATGTGGAAGAAGCTGTGGCATAAATGCGTATATTAATAGACACCAGATAATCTATGTAGACCAGAACATTGCCTTATAAATGTATATAATACAGTGGGAAGAGCTTTAATTCGTACGAGCAAGCACCTCACATCCGATCAAAGGACATTGGGGCTGATTAGTCCCAGTGCTCACTGGATTATTTGTTAATGCCTTTTGCTTCTTTTGTCCTTGTTACTATGACTTGGCAAACATCATCTTTATCACAACAGAATCTTGTCTCTTACATTTGAATAGGAATGACATTCTCTATTTTTCAAAGCAGTAGTTTTACACAAATTATATGCCAATGAGTTGAGTATATGACAAGCAAGGACATAATTGAAAATAGTATTTCTGCAGATTTCAGTACGTTTGCTGATGTGCTATCTTAGGTTTATTTTACTGTAGGTTGAAGAAATAGTACTCTTCACACCTTACTTGAAAGAGAGAATGAAGAAATATCCTTAAATGTTGCTTTTGAATATACCACATAATACTGATTCCAGGAAATCATTCTCTCTTCATCTTTGCTCACACCGATAAGGAAGATGAAAGTCTATCTCTTTTTTTCACTGTTTGCTTTCATTCTTTTTTGTGTATCCATTATCAGAGAGACAATTGTATAAATGGAACATCGGCTTCAGAACTTCAGAATAGGCAAGTCAGATTTTTTGGAACTAATTATGATGACTTAGGAAACTCTGGAAGTACACACTACAGGGGAGGATGAACTAAATTGTAAGCTGCCACAGTCTTTTAGCTCTTAAATTTGCAAGGTGATGTAAAAAAACTTCCTCGTACAAATTTGTTAAAATAAAGCATAAAAAGATGGTTTCTTGTTTCCTTCTCCTGCAGCAACTGATTAATACTTAAGCTCATTAATACTTCGATCATACAAATAGTAATGTCAGCAATCTGATGGCTAGAATACTGAATTTTGAGCTTCTATTTTGACAAGCACGGTGTAGGAAAGAACACATTTTTTACTTCTTTTCTGTATAATACACATCTACTCTTTTGCTGGTCTGGGATCTTAAGCAATCCTTCCCTTCAGAAAATGTGTAGTTCTGTGAGCACTGGGATTAAAGGAGCCTGGTTTCCTTCAGATTTGGTTCTCTTTGTTGATTGATGTTGATATACAAGGTGTGAACCTTTCCTTCATGGGAGCAGTTTATAGATTCTCTGCTTTATTCAATTACCTGTTTTCAAGAAATGGTTGAATTTCTCAGTCCTTAATTGCTTTGTTATGTCTAATGAAGAGTGATCAAGAGATTCAGAAGTTTTTGAGGAGGAGTAGAAGCAATGACGTAATCCCCAGGCATGCACACACAGATACATGTATGCAGTATGAATATGTATAACTGCAAAGCCCTGGAAGTTATATTTTGGTATTCTTTTTGTGGGTTACTCCTGTATCCTATTGGATCCTTGATTAGATGTTAGAGTTTTCAACTTAAGTGTCTTATGTTAACAGAAATTGTGAGAGCACTGTGAAGCTTTTTTTTTCTTGTCTTTGTAGGATAATATATTGGTGCACAGTTGAAACAATGGAGTCCATGCTGAATAAATTGAAGAGTACCGTTACAAAGGTAACGGCTGATGTCACCAGTGCAGTCATGGGAAATCCTGTTACCAGGGAATTTGATGTTGGCCGACATATTGCCAGTGGTGGTAATGGTCTTGCTTGGAAGATATTCAATGGAACTAAAAAATCAACAAAACAGGTGGGTTGTCAAGTAAAGACCTACGTTTATAAGCATTGGATAACAGACTGATAGGTAGCAGTTGGTAAGTGGCATTTAAAAACAAAATCCCACTGGGCAGACTAATGCTAAGGGTAGTACTATAAGTAAAATGAAACGAAGAACTCAACGTTATTTAAATATAATGTTCTCAGCTACATAGGTGCTAATTGCTTTAAGCCTTCACTGCTGGAGAAGGAAGTGGTTCTGCATTCATAGCATACAATTCGAGACCAAGATCAAGAATTAATCTGAGTTAAAAGTGATCTGGCAAGAAGGAAAAAGTTTGTTTTAGCATGGATTGTTTCCCCAATTTGTTTTACCTTGCAGCTTTTTTTGACAGCTGTACTAGCTTTTTACAGTTTAAAGTAATCGTGAAGTATGCCATCATTTGTTCTCAGCAAAAGAGACTAGTTTTTTTGCTCAGCTGCCATACAGAAATTGAGGGGTTAGGAATGTTAAGTCATGAGATACAGTAACAGGAAGGCATGGCATAGAGGAGGAGGTTGTGGAGGAAGCGAGTTGTGCCTTCTCTATGCTGCTTTCAGATCAGTATTGTTCCCTTTTAGTTTCCTTAAAGTATTAGGGTTTGGAGCACTAGTATATAAACTTTTGACTCACTTGAAGTCACATGTGTAAATGAAAGTGGAATTGTGACTTTGGAAGAAGGTTTGCCAGAAACAGAATTTAAGAACTGTTATTATAGAAAATGATTTTGTGGTACTGGAGAAATGTGAAAAGTCTTTTTTCAAACTTGGAGAGGAAATAGAATTTTCAACGAGTAAATAGAAGTGTAGTAAGTTATGACCTTCAGTTAAACTTGATGCTGAAGTGATGTGAAGTCACTTAGACAATGAATCAGCTTGCTACAGATGTACCAAAAAGAAATGGACACAAAGGAGTAACTTTGGAAAACATATATACAATCTGTAAGATGGTAGGAAAATAAACTGTAGCAAATAGAGAAGAAATATACTATGCAGAATAAATAATCTGTGGAGAATGTGTGATCTGATTGTGACAGAATCTGAATAATGTTAAGCAGGTACTTTTGCCATATTCTCAAGCATCTGTCTAGTTGTTGCAGATCTCTATACATCTAGTATTTACTGAGTTTACCCAATGTACCAATTGGGGTTTTTTTTGGTCTTACTCAACTATACAAAGAAGTGATAACATTGAAAGTATGGTAGTTTTGATAGGTTTTATACAATCTCTGTGCCCAGTAAGCATTTGACCAGGTGTTACTTCACGTATACACATATAACCAGGAAGACTCCTAAATCTTTCAAACAAACAGCAGTAAATCAGCTATCAAATAGACAGACAAACATATGCACACAGCTACGTGTGTAGCACTTAAAGCAGGTGTAGCTTTAAGGCCTGGAGAGTTGTAGCAAGTTTCTTTTGCTGCCTAATTGATAGAGTGTATGTAACTTGGTTCCTATCGATCATGTTTTTCAAGCTTTGGATGGGTGTTCTGACCACTGATTTTGCAGAGTTTTAGTTCAGGTGTTACCACATGTGATCCTGCAGTATCTCTGTAACCCTGACTAACATCTGTACATTTGTATGCCATAATTAGTCATTAAAAATACAGCTGCAGTTGTACTGCAGGGAATTTTAGATGGCTGGTGATTTGACATGAGTTTACCATTCATTAATAATATTACCAGTTAGGTAACATCATGTCAACATTCAGTTTGCCATTGCAAAATAAAACTATGCAGCAGTACAGTTTATGTTGTGTTGTATTGCAATATATCTGTTATTTAACATTATTTTTTATTTCTTTGGCATGTACCTTTTGAATGTTGGCTGGGCAATATGGAAGTGGCTGGCTGTCATTTTCCAAGTGGTAGCAGTCACTTTTGTAAAGTGATGCACATATTTGCTGTATTGCAAGCAAATATATCTAATTTGAAGCTACAAGCACTTAGCTTTTTTACAGTAAGTGTGTATTGTGATCAGACAAGCAGGATGTAAGGGCTTAATTGCCTGTGTTGTTGTCACTTTACAACAACACAAGTAATAATTTAAGTCATTGTAGCCAGATAAAATAGCTAAATTTGGAGTTTTAGCATTACAGCAGTAGAGCTGATCAGAAATCTTTGTTCTCAGGACAAATGGAAGTCAGCAGTCTTATGCAAGCTGGTCAGCTGAAGTTAAGATTTCAAATATGGATTAATTTGGTTCCTATTTTAAGTCAGTGGACAGTTACAAATATTCCATCTCTGGTGACAGTAGATATGTATGATTTTATTCCTCTTTTCAGAGTTCCGCCTGCTTCCTGCCTTGCTGGTTTTCGTGGATTTCTGAATGTTTACATTTTGTTTTTTTTTTTTTAATGTGTCTTGTCTTTTCTTGCTTACTTTGTAGGTGACTGAATAACAACCTAAGAGAATGTGAGGAAATTACGTAGCTGTGTGCATATGTTTGTCTGTCTATTTGATAGCTGATTTACTGCTGTTTGTTTGAAAGATTTAGGAGTCTTCCTGGTTATATGTGTATACGTGAAGTAACACGTTGCTAATTTTACAGTATTTATTTCTGCTCATCTTGGATTTGTTAACTTCGTCTTTATGCACGTATATTTTTTTCTGGCATAATATGGCACTTGTCCTTTTTTCTGCTTAGGAAGTGCGATCATAAAGAAATAGGTAGGGTAAGGTCACTTAATGTTCTTGTTGGCAGCTCAGTCGTAAAAACTAGCAGAATTAAGGAGATAATGGTTTGGACTTCAAGACTACTGTAGTTGTGTTTAACTTTTATTGTGGTAGTACTAAATATATTAATGGTAGTTAAGTCAGCTTTCTGTTGTTTTGGCTGTGCATACAGTAGCTTTGAAATGAAAGCTTCCTACTATTCAAACGTTAAGGGCTAAGTCATTTTAAAACTGAAATAGTTCTATTGTATACCTTATGACTGAAACAAACTGGGGGGAAAGTAGGGTTATAAAAGAACATTGGCAAGCTTCTAAAAATAAACCCCCCAAAAGCTGGAGGAAAATCTTTTTCTGGCAAAAGACCAGAGTAATACTGGAATGCTTTCCAGTATTTTAGTTCAGAGACTATTTTGCTTTGCACAGTGGGAGGCTTTGGTAAAACATCATGTGTTTGCATATTGAGTTACATTTGATTATTCATTAAAAAAATGTGTGAGTGTATATGGGTAAAGTAGAGAACAAAAATGAAAGGGAAAACAAACAAAATTTCTAAAATCAAGCACCCTGACTGCTACCTTAAAATTTTCTTTGCTTTTATGTTCATGACTTAGTCTTTAACATGATCGCATTTAATTTTTTTCCACGAGAGCACTACATCATTCAGTTCACAGGATAGATGGTGAACTGTAGTTATTAAATATTTTGTGTGGTTTTTTTCTTCCTTGTTGTTCTGTGCTTAGTCTCTGGCATTATTATTCCACACTATTCAAAATGTCATTGAAAATAGAAGGATTTGAGTTTCTGTAGCATTCATCACTATAGTGCTTGCATGTTTTACAGGTATTGTTAACATGCTTTCTCAGTATGCCATGAGATGAATAGGAAGAGGTATTGCTATTCCATTATCATTACATTTCCACAGCTTTTAGAGTCTTTAATTTAGAAATACTTTCTAGTTTCGTTTGCATCTTTTTCGACACACAAACCCAGTGTGTTTCTGAATTCTTGCCTTCCTCTGGGGGGCAGGAGAGAAAGCATGACATGCCTTGGTTGCCTGGTTGCCTTTTTCTGGTTAGGGAGAATTATTTCTCTCTCTATCTCTTCCCCCCTTCCCCACTTTCTTTTTTTTTTTTTTTTTTAGCAGTTGCATTGGCTAAGATAGGAGCAGGATTTTTCCATTCTCTTTGGTTTATAAGGCGTTTACGTGGGTAAAGGAGGACACGTATTTTAAACTGTCAGCGTGTGTTTTTCAAACTGGTGTGTGTTTCATAAGGAATGCAGGATTGCAAATGGACTTGGAGGATGTGGTGGGTTGACCCCAACCAGCAACCAAGCACCCACACACCTACTTGCTCACTTCCTCACCCCCAGCAGGCTTGGGGCAGAAAATAGGAAGAAGAAAAGCAAGAAAAATCATGTGTCAAGATCTGGACAGTTTAATAGGTGAAGGAAGCGGGGAAAAAACAAGCAAAGCAAAGGAAATTGCTCACCACATTCCACAGGCAAACTGATGCTCAAGCTAGTCTCCAAACAACAGCCACCTTGGAAGCCAAAAACCCCCTTCTTCTTCCTCTACCCTAGTTTTTATCACTGAGCATGATGTTATATGATATGGAATAGCCCTTTGGCCAGTTTGGATTGGCTGTCCCGGCCATATCCCATCCCAATCTCCTGCCTACCCATGGCCTACTCACTATGGGGGCAGGGTGGGAAAAAGAGAAAGCCTTCCCCTGTGCAAGGGGTGTTCAGCAACAGCCAAAACGTTGGTGTGTTATCAACACAAATCTAAAACACAAATCTAAAATACAGCACCATATGGGATGCTATGAAGAAAGTTAACTCCATCTCAGCCAGACCCGGTACAAAGGAAGACTGCCCAAAGAAGCTGGGAAAAGGAAATTTAGTGATTAAAACTACAAGGATAAAAAACCTTTGTGAAGGGGTATATTTGTGAATACCAGGTCTTTGGGACAATGGTCGAGAGGATTCCCCTGAAATCCACAAGCACAATCAGAGAGAACTTATTTACACTTTTCTGTTCAGTGTCTAAAAATGTTCTAGATGAGTTAATATGATTACAGCCCAGTTAAACCAGGTCCTATGTCTTGCATGTTGTGGACAATGCTTACTCCTGTTTGCACAGATGACATTTAATTCCTTGGCAAAGGCATTGTATAACTTAAATGCTGATCTTTTCAGTAATTCATGTTAAAAATTCTAAATTCTGGGCAGTAACAACAAATGTTTTCTTGAAGGTCTTCATCCTAGCAAATATTTATATGGTACACATCATAACCTACAGCTGTCTCAATGTCATCACTGGGCTTTACCTAACACCACTTTGAAGTAAAGCTTAAACATGTGGGAGGTGAGACAGAAGGTGTGGACTATCTCATGTTTGTGAACAGAACTGATATTTAGACTTGGATCACTTGAGTGGCCAGTCTCGTCCCCTACATACTTGTCCATACTTCCTAACCCAGCTAGTAGCCTTAGGAGTATGCTGTGTTGAGACAGGAGCATGTTGAGCAAGGTGTGTATACTTCCTATCACATAATGAATGAAAATTTGTGTCGTTAAAGACAAGGGTTGTTTTGTCTCTACTTTTTCACTTTCTTTGTGGAGAGCAGTCATATTTTTTTTAATATAGTTTAGTCTTTTTATGTTAAATTTATTTTTATATCACAAAGTTGAAATTATGACACAACTGCAGAATTACATAACAAGTAGTCATCTGCAGGAGGAAGCTACTCTTCCTTCAAACCTATGAAATGAAAAAAACAAAGTGGAAACTCCCCTAGAGCTTTCTGTGGAAAGAAGTAGAAACTATGTAAGCCTTTGCAGGCTTTCATCTCAGTAAGTTCCATGAAAGTAATTACAGGAATCAGCTACAGTCAGTAGCCCTCCTTTTTGGGGTTGAATATCAGTTCTTGTAAAACAGAAAAGGAAAAACAGAAATAATGTGTTCATAGCCAAAATTTGACAGGGTTATTTGGTTCATGCAGCATAAAACCATGAACACTTCTAAATGTTTCCAAGCATACTATATCGTTTCAGTAATTTTTGTGCATTGAGAGTGTGTTAAATGGCCCATGACTCAGCTATCTCGTCATTCTTCTGTACAATAATATCTGGTGTCTTATGGGCATTAAGATATTATCTTGTTGATACAGCATTCTGCATATAAAAATCAATGTTGATTATGGAATTGAATTTCAGAATGCCATATTCTGAATTACTAATATCAGAACACATTTAACATTTTAGTGTCCATGAGCAGACAGAGATGGCTGTATGCTTTCTTCTTGTATCAGACGTGTTACGTGAAAATGAAGGTATTGAAAACAAGTTGTCACACAGCTCAAATTATTTTGATTCTCGACACTCCACAATAACTAAATCTACAAAATCAATGTGATAGCAATCATTTTCATATCTTGAATACTACAATTTCGTATACATATTTATATGTGAGCTAATTTTGGATATGTAAAAGTTCTGTCAAACTTCAAACAAATCATGCAGGATTGCAGTAAGCACCAACAGAACTTATTTATAGCCATCATAAAATATTCAAACCATAGCTGATGTCCCATGCTATCCAATTTAAATATTCACTTTCTGATTCTTTTGACCTGTCATTAAACACAAGTGCTTTCAGAAGTGCAGTATTATTTTGAAATTTTGTTATTGGTCATGTACTGCTCAATACATTCACACTTTGTACTGAAAAACGTGTATTTAAATAGTGGGCATAGTGTGTGTCTTCCATCCCTTGTCATTGGTTCCTCCCTGCTTTGTGTCAATGTTAATATTTGATCCATCACACTTACGAGCAGGAGCGGGGAGCTGGTATGGATAGAAGCAGGAAAAGTGTACTTAGATGAGTTAGTTATAGACGTTCATCTGCTAATGGCTTCATGAAACAGGTACCAGCTAAAAAATATAAACAAATTTTTTGTGTATTGGACTGAATTTCTTTTTTTATATAGCCTATTTCTAGAAGTCTTTTTTTTTAAAATCAATAATATAACTGTTCCTGTGAGGTTTTAATTAGAATAATGGTTATAGAATGTGCAGTACAAGAGCATAAACTTCCTCTTGGGACTCAAAACTGTATTTTCAAATTATTTTTTACTGGTTTCTAACTTTTATTATTATTAATAATGCTGTTGTAGGAGTATAAGAAAGTGTCTGTTTCATGATAAAGTTTTTTTTTCTTCAGTTTTTTTATTTCTCTTTAATGGCTTCCAAGATGGTGATGTAATCTAATTTTTTATTTCACATCCACCTTTGTAATTGCAAAGTTGCATATAAATTTCTTAATTCTCTCCCACTCCATTTGCAGAGGTTGGTTGGAAGAACTATTTTCTCTGTTTTTAACATCTACCGCATTTCTGGGACTTCTTTTTACACATGTTTAAGCATTAAAAAATTCTTAATGTTTTATCATGTGAATGGTCTGATCAGATTAATTGATTACTGTAACTATAAATTATCTTTTATGAATGTCTAGTTTAATATAGATCGTACTAGTTTGGAGCAGAATGCTGAGACAGGGTCTCGTTTAATAAAGCACCACTTGATACATTTAATGCCAAATGAATGCATATACGCTCAGAATATTTTAATTGTTCATAGTTGATGTAAATGCTTTCATCTACTTAAAATCAATCTGATTTCTGTCCTGTGGATCTGCTGTTTTGTCGCTCTGTAAATAGTGGTTATAGTTTATGTATTACTGTTTGTAAGGTAAGGAGCAGTAGTACCTTAACTCTTAAAATACATATTCCAGAGGTTATATACAGTAACCTGTGTGATTATGACTGGGTCAAAGTAAGGACAATATGTATATATACACATACATTGAAATACTTATTGCATTGGTGGGATTAAACTGTTGATTCAAAAACTCTGTTTGTATGTATGTAGTCGTGTATAGGTTTGTTTTTTGGCTATGTTATATACTGAGAGAATTTTGTTGCTTATTTCTAGGAAGTGGCTGTTTTTGTCTTTGATAAGAAGCTAATAGACAAGTATCAAAAATTTGAAAAGGATCAGATTATTGATTCTTTAAAACGAGGTGTTCAACAGCTAACCAGGCTTCGGCACCCTCGACTACTTACTGTTCAACATCCATTGGAAGAATCCAGGTAAGCTGTAGTAAAGTTGAGAACAGACTTTCTTAATCATTGTTTTGTTATTGGATGTAAAATACCTGGAACATTCAACATATACATCTGATAAGATTCAAGTTTACTGTATTTACTCATCTGAGAATGGTATTGAATCCACCCTCAGAATTTTTTTTCCCACAAGCCATAGGATGCATTTCTGGTGTGAATCTAGTGAATCTAATTAATAATCTATTGCATGATCTTAGTCCAGTTGCAGCTATAAGGCTACACATGACCCTTAGAGCATGAAAATTTGGTAGTTCAATTAATTTCACTTCTAAAGAACTCTTAAAAATTGTTTTCTTTCAAAAGGTTGTTAATACATTTGTTCCATTTATGAGATGTATATACTTAATGCATGCAAGATTGGAGATTTTTGGTAAATTGTATGTGTTATGGCCACATATGTGTTTAAAAGGTCCTCAAATGCCAATCGAAGGAGACAAAATTCAGTGTGTTTTTGTAGTGCTTATTTGATTTATGTAACGTTGGTCACTAGGCACAATAATGGGTTAGTCTTACAGATTTATTGTTCAACTGTGGTGATAACAGCACGCTAAAATCTAACAAATAAAATGAAGGTTTCATGTTAAAATAAAAAGCTGATCCTGATCCTACTGAGGAAGATCATGAAGGTTTTGGAGTTTTTTTTCCAAAGTAGTTTTTCTAAGTGGTAGCCTAATAAAGATTCATGTACATTACCTTTCAAACTTCTACTTTTTTGATTGTGTCTGTTAACCTGCATTTTTGCAAATGTACTGGCTTCTAGGAGCTGAGAATACTGTAGGGATGCTTCTTCATCTTTGCGATGCCTACTTTGGGAAAGATTTCTTGGATTAAATGACACTTGCATATTCGTATATATCTTTCCTCCAGTACTAAACACATTTCACATTAACAAGGGTTCAAAGCTATCATTGCCCCTATGGTTCATTATGCCCCTCACAAAAGCCTAAGGAAGATTAATTAGGTAACTGAAGACAGCTCTCAGTACTCTACAACAGTAAATAAACTATTACACGCTAAATGGCCTAGGGTCATCTCATAGTGTATGCAAGTGAATCCCAGGGTATACTGCAGGCTTCTTCCTAAAATTGTCACAGTATTTTGATTGACTCAGCAACTGCATCTGTAACTTTTTTTTTCTCTGAACTCTGCACTTTAGAAGAAAAGGCTAAGATTCATACCTTGGAGTGTTAAGAAAACTTTGGTGTTCTTCTTGTGAAGAATTTAAGCCTTTTGAGTAAAATTAAGAGTGTGGTTACGTCAGAGTTCTCCGTGAGTTTTTAGTAAAGCCCTATGCTTTGCTCCAATTGTTCTTTCTGTACTCAGCACGCTCAGCTACTGGTAGAGACGCCAGCAGTAGCACAAAACCTGTCCAGTTGCTTGCTGTGCCAGTGTCGTGGTTTTGGCTGGGATAGAGTTTTTCTTCTTCCTAGTAGCTGGTATAGTGCTGTGTTTTGGATTTAGTACAAGAATAATGTTGATAACAAACTGATGTTTTAGTTGTTGCTAAGTAGTGTTTACACTGTTCAAGGACTTTCCAGCTCCCCATGCTCTGCCAGGTGCACAAGAAGCTGGGAGGGAGCATAGCCGGGACAGCTGACCCAAGTGGCCCGCGGGGTATTCCATACCATATGACGCCATGCTCAGTATATAAACTGGGGGGAGTTGGCCAGGGAGCAGCAATTGCTGCTCAGGGACTGGTTGGGCATTGGTCAGTGGACGGTGAGCAATTGCATTGTGCATCACTCATTTTTTATATTCTATCATCATTATTTTTATTATTATTTTCCCTGTTTTTTTCTAAATCCACGAATTTTATTTTTTTTTTTTCCCCCCCAATTCTCTTTCCCATCCCACTGTGGGGGCGGCGGAGGGGTGAGCGAGCAGCTGTGTGGTGTTTGGCTGCCTGCCGGGTTAAACCACAACAGCCAGAAACTGACATAACGGTTTTTGGACGGGGTTCGTAAAAGAAAAGTTTGCTTAGAATATTTGTGTGTGTAACCTTGTGCAAGCATGCTGTAAGATTTCTTCAGAATTGCAGGTCTTTCCAGAGTGCTTATTCTTGACGAAATCTGTCACGGGCTCCTTCTGGCTAGACTGTACCTGGTTTTTTTTTGTGTCTCCAAAGTAACATACAGTTGTGTTGAACTGGTTGCAAGTCACCCTTTATTCTGCCTTTGTGGGGCAAAGGGATACTTGCTGTACCTGCACGGCTGAAGTAGATGTAGAAAGAAAGACCATACCTTTCTGACCCTAGTATGTAGGTAGCTTTTCCACTATTAATAGAATGTTTCTACTCCAAATTAGTGGTATTCAATGTAAATATCTTTATTATAACTATATATGTTATATATGTTATGCTGTATAGATTTTTACATGCATTTATATAATGAATAACTTT
>NW_009197877.1:34182-34923 GCF_000690835.1 Fulmarus glacialis | reverse complement strand
CAGCTTCTTGTGCACCTCCAGCCTCCTCGGTGGCAGGGCAGTATGAGAAGCTGAGAAGTTCTTGACAGTGTAAGAACTGCTCAGCAATAACTAAAACACCAGTGTGTTATCAACAGTATTCTCATCCTAAATCCAAAACACGGTACCATACCATACTAGGAAGAAAACTAACTCTATCCCAACCAAAACCAGGACAACCTATTTGGTGGTTATATCTTAAGGACAAGAATAAGTGACAATATTGATGATGATGATTAAAAAAAAAAAAGTATTGAATGGGTTAAAGCAGCAAAAAAAAATGTCTTGAGCATAATAATAGGCGTCTTCTTGTGAAAGAGGGTAGGGAAAGAGGGTGCAGAAAGAACCAAGCATCCCTCTGAGCTGTTCACATTCTTCTAAAAACATGTTAGACTTCCACAGATACTAGGTGATTTTTTTCAAAGATTCTCCAATACACCTCATCACATCTAGAAGAGCACATACAATTTCTCTGGCATCTGTTCAAGAGATTCAGTTTGCCTGAGATGAATGTCTAGAACAGCACAGAATTCTGTGTGATTAAGCTGGCTCCTTTTCTCTAAAAACAAATCACTGTTTTGAGGAGTATTTTACCTAAGAAAATTTAGACGTATATGACAGTGGGACAACAGTTTGTATATAGTGAAACAATCCTCATTTTTCTTTTCATCAATGTAAATTTAGAATAAGTTCCTTAAAGCACAGGGATGCAGTGATTTCACC
>NW_009197877.1:5155-33921 GCF_000690835.1 Fulmarus glacialis | reverse complement strand
CCCGCCCCGCCCCCCCACACCTGGTTTTTATACTGAGCATGATGTCAGATGGTATAGAATACCCCATTGGCCAGCTAGGTCCACCACCCCGGCTGTGCTCCCCACCCCTTCTCCCCGCCCCAGCAACAACCAAAGCATCAATGGGCCATCAACACTCCTTTCATACCAAACCCAAAACACAGCACACCCTCCAAGCTACTGGGGAGAAAGTTAACTCTGTCCCAGCTGGACCCAGGACACACCTGAGTGCACAGAGGCAGACTGAGGCACAGTATCTGCAGAAACTTGGTGCAGCAGATTGCACACCATGACAGTGGATAAATGCAGGAAGGTAAAAGTTCCGTTTCAGGGCACTCCTTAAACTTTGACGTTTCTGGTGCGGGTAAATTATAGGAGGCTTTTGTTTGGGTTTCAGAATGTTTGCAGGGAACTTCTACAGAATGGTAGAACTGAAAGGAAATTCATGAGATCATCCAGCGCAAACTTCTGTCCCATCAGAATCAGCTATACTTGCATTATTCCAGCATTTTGTTTTCCTTGACTGTTATTAAGGCCTCCAATATGGCAGACTGCATAGTCTTTTCAGGTAAACTATGGTACATCATTTCCTTTACAGGTGAAAAGTTTTCCTTAATATATACCTTTAATCTTTCTTGACACAATGTATACCAATTACCTTTTTCCTTTTCTATTATAAACAAAGGGAATATATGATTTCCTTCCTCTCTGCAGAAACTGTTTATTTATTAGTATGTTATCATGACCTAGATTGAGACTACTAACTAATTTCACTCATGACAAAGTGGAAAATAATTTTGTATTGTTTTCACAATCTCCTTCATAAAATGTTGAATGTATAGAAAAGGAAAAAGACTCTTATATGACATTAGGTTATAAATATTCAGATACATTTCTGAAGACGCATAGCTGTATCTTTAGACCCTACACTGTTTCTTTTAAAAGATGGATGAAACAATATTCTTGAACACTGAAACAGCCTGAAAATAAACAAATAAATTGTAAATAATTAATTATATCAAGGGAAAGTAAATGAAACTTCCATATTCTGTGCTAAAATAGTTAAAGGACTGTCTGCCAATAATCAGAAAAAACACCCTGTAATGAAGTTTTTCTCAAATCTGAAAAGAAAAGCTTTCTCACAATGACATCACGTTATAGTTTAAACATCAGCATGCTCCATGAGTTCAGTTCAGTGCAGGATTATACCTATGGGAATATTTCAGCTGCCAAAAATATATGTTCTGCTTTTTTAAATTATGTGCCTAACTTTAAGCACACAGACTTCAGCATTTTGGTTCCAACCTTTCTGGACCTCACTGCTGGTAACTATAAAAGTAAGTTTAATGCAAAATCATTAATTAGTGTTTATTGAGGGGGTACTATCAATTCCAACCTCAAGATTAGAAGCCACAGAGGTCAGGTAATGTGATTCAGAGCATTTAAGATAAGATTTCAGGTGCTCTGGTTTGTTTTCTAGAGGAACCAACACTCTCAGGAGCTTTTAGGTTTCTAATACAGTTGTGTAATTGAAGTGGCTATTGCAGGTGATGTGAATATTCCTTCCTGTTCTGCATCTTAAGAGCATTATGAAAAATATTTTACAAAATATTGGTGTTGGGTTGTGGAGGTGCAAAGCAAAGTGGTTTGCAGATTATGAGCAATTTCAGGATATATTTTTATTTCAAACTATCTTTCCTCACTTCTATCTAAGGCTTTCTAATTCAGGTTCTTATAGTCCCCACTACCATAAAATGTATTAATGACACCATTAGTAATACCTAGCCATGAATCCAACATCATCTTTAAAAATAATGAAAAAAGACGATGGTGTAGTACCTCTTCAAATTAATCATTCTTGAGGGTTCATTGTTTTCTGTCCTTTTAAACCATGTCTAGCTGTTAAGTTTGCAGTAATTATTATGCAGTAATAAATTTGTACTCCAATTCCAGAGGCCTAGGAGCTCTGACTTTGCAAAGAGTCATTTTTATTATATCATACTTTCTGATAAATTGAGGGACAAAGGCAGTTGGACCCTGAGTCAAAGTCCAGTTAAACATTTCAGTAATTTTTCAAGTATGCAGCCATAGAGTGCAGGCAGCTAGAGGTTGGGCTGACAACTGAAGTATCACTTTAACAGCTGCTTCATTTCACTATCTCTCGGCTCATAAACTTTATTTTTAATGAGCCTGCCTGTAAGACCACTAAAAAATGACCTTCACAGAGAACTACAAGGACCTACAGTGGTGACCAAAATAGCTTTATTGGACAGTGCATAATATCACAGTGACCATAGCATAGAAAATAAGCAGTATAGTGAGAAAGACATACTAACTACTGATGAGAATATTCTGTATTTTCACACTGAAGGATTCTTGTGGTAGCTGTGCAAGTAATCCACTACCTTCAACTTATACTAATCTGGACATCTTCATTGGCTTTAATAGTGTTGCACCAGTTTACATCAACTGAGTGAACGGCCTGTGATTTTAAAGTTGTGTTGAGGAGCTGTAGGCTGTCTTCCAACAAGAAAATACATTATGTAAGAAACTGATAATAAAGAGGCTGCTACTTCTTACCCTGTCCTGCATATTGCTTGCCGGTCTGTAGTCAAAACTTTCTACTAATTAACTCTAATTTTCACCCGCGTTCCCTACCTAAACACATTGCAACCTTCTGTTTTGTTATGCTTCTTCTAAGGGTATGCTGCTAGTCTAACTCAAGGCAGTGTGGGCCTGGAGGGGTAGCTAAGGATCAAGGAAAGGAACTTCTGGGTTGGAGCTTGAGAGGGTGAAGAAAAGGTGCTCATCAAGCTGTGTACGAGTGGTGTGGTCCAAGGAAAGAAAGGTACTTGTGCTGGGAAGCTGAGCTTTCTGAGTATACCATTTCTTTAAAAAACAGTTCCAAATTGAGCTGTAATTTTAAGAGCCAATAATTCTGAGGTTCTTTAAACCACCTGCACCACAACCCTGGCTACTTCTGAAGTAGATGTAATAATTTAGTCCTGTGGCATTGTGGGCATTTGCTAGACCTTTTTTATCATTGTGTCCAGAAGCAATTAAAATGTCTTGCTGAAAGCACTAAAGGGTATACTACAGCTCCCACTTCTGCTGCTAGAGTTCTGTAAAATTTTTTGCTGAAAACAGACATTTACTTACTCAAAAGCCTAAAAACATCCTAGGATCATTTTAGTTTATTATTTGCATTCCAAAAGCAGCTGAGACCAAGACTTCTGTGTGCTATGCATGGTCCAAAACCAACAACAAATTGCCCCCTGTCATCTTTAAAATGTGAGTTTAAAGTCTAAGAGGAGCACAGAAAAACAAATGGGAGGGGGAACATACAGATGGAGCAAAAGGAAGCAAAATAATGCAATATAAAATAATGTGCTAAATAGTTTGACAGCTTTCCTACCAGTGTTTTATACAATCATAAGAGCACAGTAGAGTTTTTATGAGGACTGATCACTTTGCTGTTTTTACTGGAATTAAAAGAACCTCTTTGTTCTCTTTTAAGCTCTGCCTTCAAATTGTGTGATGCCTTTCCCACAGTACATCCTGAGGCACATGTTAGATTTGGGAGTTCAGCTTTATGGACTGTCTTTTATGTTGTATGTATGTCTTTTGGGCTTGACTAAATACACACTGAACATTGTTAATCCTCAAAATCTGGAAATACACTCTGGGGTCAATGAACAACTGGACAAGTTCCCACAAAAGTTCTACTATTCTGTGTTACTGTGCCAGCTGATGTCTTTTAATTTGCTACCCAGACACAACGTATGAGCAGATGAGGCAAATGGTAACAATTCACAGGAAAAATCACAAATCAAGTTCTGTTTGTTTTCGCTAGTTCCCAAGAAAGTAGTTCATAGTGTTATGTATACAATATCAGATCCCTGAATTTACTGAAATGAATTTTCTTCCATTCTCACACCTTTTTCTCCACTATTATTTTCCTACAAGATTACTTTCAAAGCCTGTTTCAAAAATGAATAGAAACTGCACAAAAGGATTTCTGCAAGCAAGCTTCTTGCCTAATTACTTATTACAGTATTCTGAAGACTGAGGGAGGTATTTCTGCTGAAATATTTGTTAAAAAAAACCCCTAATTAACCGCCTCAGTTCTCCTCAGTGAAATTTTTGTTGAAAATATTTGATTGTACAATTATGTCCGTACCTCTGTTACTCCTGGTATAGAGTAGATTCATTCCCTGTCATGCTGCAGCAGGCAGGTGTATTCCCAAGTCTTAAGTATTTCTAGGGTTTGGGCAAGCCTGTTGTGGTCCATAACAATCCCCAGCTGCTGTAAAGATGACTTAAGGCCATAGACATAACTTGAAGCAGCCACTTTGCCCAGCCCCAGCTGTGTTATATATATCTAGTTTATCTCAAGACTGGTTGCGAATGTAACAAAATATGATCCACAGCATGAAAAAAAACTATTTAGATCATGTATGTCAGAGGATGATTGCATTTTTTAAATTGCTTTCATAAAAGTTATTTTGAACCCTTTTAATCACTGTACATTTTTTACTGCATATTCTATCCTTTTATTTGTTTTTTTTTTAATGAAACTCCACCTATCCACACAAAGTGTCTGGGGAGATCTGGAAGTGACAAAAAGTATCTTTACACTCTACCTTCCACTTCACCATCACATTATGTTACAGTCATCCTTCCCTCTATATGTCAGTAATAATGCCAAGTTAAAAAGCAATTAAAGATACATTTACAGAGATGGTGTCAGCATTTTGGTTGCCAGTTGCAAAGAATTTTCTCTTCAGCCCTCCTGCTTAGACTGAGGTCTGTCTCAGGTCATTTATCTTTTATTTAATTTAGCTTCAATTTGGAAGAACTTGTGTTTGTATGCATAAATTCATATGCATATTTAAAAATAGGTTGTTTAAACCATGCACTCTTTTTCAGCCTTGGCTGGCCTTGTGACATCTTTGTGATACACTATGCATCTTCCTGGGGTGCTGAGTCAGCTTTAAGAACTAATCAGATCCACAAGTTCGGCTTCTTATCAGGAGGATTCTTCTACCAGCATATGCGTTTTGGATTACCTTTATCACTAGCCCTGTACAGGTCTGCTGGAGAGCTACCACTAGAGTATGCTCTCTTGGCTGATACACAGGAGCAATTCATAATTTAATTTGCATTTCTTGAAAAAACAAACAACATTGTTCCAAGTTAGCAGCTTTTTGTTGTTAGTACTACAGAACAGAGCACCATAATCCGCCATGACTCTTATATTGGCTAGCCAAGCTGGGCTGGCAGAGATGAAGGGTATACTTTCCTATAGTAAATTAGATTATAACAGGGACTGCCTTAGCATTTACCTCTTTCAGAGCTCTTAGTTGTTTAATGAGTGGCAACAGCGGTTGCACAGCTGTTCCTCTGAGGAAGACCAGTTTCTTGCTACATCATGGCAGTAGATTAAAGCCGCAATCCAGCCCATGGAGTTCCTTTGAGAACATGGATATTGAGAAATTATTGGTGTCCAAAGAGAAGCAAATGGGTAAAACATGACAACTTCAGAATTATTCAGTATAAAATCCATGATTCTCTGATAAACATAATAATTCTGTCATCATAGTCTACTATTTTGTCTTCTCTTTAACAGGATAAACTTTGTTATAATGGCTTTAATATTTAATATTATAATAGCTTTAATATTTAATATTTTTGGCTGTGTTTAGAATTTATGATACCTTTTTCTCAGTAAAGTAGGTTCTGATATTCATTTTGTTCTTCTGGTACAGATTAAAGAGCACCTCGCCAAGGGACAGAGGATGTTGGCTGGTGATGGCATGTCCCAAGTAACAAAGACACTACTGGATTTAACTCAGAGGAAAAATTTTTATGCAGGGGACCTTCTGATTTCTGTGGAAATTCTCAGAAATGTTACAGACACATTTAAAAGAGCAAGTTATATCCCTGCATCTGATGGGGTGCAGGTAAGAGAAACATTGTAAGGGTAATGTTTCAATTGATGGAGTTTATGTCAGTATACTGCATGTCACCTATTTTACCCACTGAGGAAACTAAATCTTCTGAATGGTAGACATAAACATTGTTCACATAAAACAAAGATAGAAGTGTAAAATAGGAAATGACCCAGCTACATTTAAGGAGACAAATATCCAAAACAATGCAGCAAGTGAAAAATGTAAAATTCTTTCTTTGTAACTTTTATTTCAGTATCTTTCTCTTTCAAGGTTTGGTTTGATTGTTGGGATGTGCTAGTATTTTTTTGCACTAAGCAATTCACTAGTGTTGTTTGTTCTAGTTCGTTTCAGTTCAAAATTTATCCACAGTGTTTAGTTATGTAATCCTGGCATTGCTTCTTCAGTTCATATAAATAAAGCTCATTAAAAGTGCACAGGAATGATGGATGGAACATTTGATATGAATTTTCTATTTCACGAGTTAGATTAACTCTTCTTGTGCAAGAGGCCAATTAAAATACTGTCAGAGCTAAGAGGCCAATTAAAATACTGTCAGAGCTAAAACCGCTATAATTATTTCTACATAATGGGCTGCAGAACTCATTGTGTAATGTTCATTAAAATAAATATTTCACAGGATAGATCCTAGAATCCAGGAATTCCTAGATCAGGATATTGGTTTCATCTATATCTGAGAATTTTAGACACTTTTCAAAGACTGCAGATGTACTGCAAAAGAATACTAAGAAGGTAGACGTATATATTATTTATGAAAAAGATAGTTTCATGATCATTCATAAATTACTAATGACGTTATTAATGTGGGTCATGTGTACGTATTTGTTTGTGTAAAGGTAAGTATAGATTATAAATGCACTTTGGAGTATATGCATGTAGATAAATGGAGGTATCTTGGAAAAGACAATTTTTCCAGAGTTAAGTTTTCAAGAGTTTGCTATTATATTTTCGGTTTTCTTGTCTTTCTATGCACAAAGAAAAATGAACTTCTGTAATAAAACCAACATTTCTTGTGTTGGCCTGTAGCCAGCTGAAAGTAATATTTTTTGAACAGTGCTTTTTGAAAAGTATTTTGGCTGGACAATCCTTTTTTTTTTTTTTTTTTTGTTAGTTGAGTGAGAGTCAATATCTTTTCCTACTTTCATAAGTTTTGCTATTAAATACGGTGTTACTTACTGAAAATTTTTCATGCATTCAGCAATCTGATAGCCCAATGTGACTTCTTCATGTTTTACAGGAACTACAGAAATCTTTGGTAGAACCAGCCTTGAGAAACTGCTTGGCACATGTGGTTTTGTTCATGGGCTTAGCAGATCAGGTCCTTTGCAGTTTACATACATTAGAGAGAATTTTATTCTTTTCCCACTAATGACCGTGCCAAAAGTTCTGTTCACTTCAGCAATATAGAGCTGTTTCCAAAATTCTTAATAGCATCTGGCAGAACTTAGCAAAATGATTAGTACTATTTTAATCAATTTTGATTAACCATTTTGAATTGAGGAAATGAGAAAAGGCAAAAATTGGTAAGCCATATTGTGAAGGAAATAAGGAAGGATTTCTCAAACCAAAGAAATAACTGTAGTTCAGGATTTAGATGCCTAAATACCAAGAGCTCTTAAATCCCATTTGAAAAAAGGCACTGAAACTCAGAAAAAAAAAAAAGTAAAAAAAAAAAGTTTAAAAAATTGCAAGCTAAGGTAAAATCCAAAACCTGATGCATAGTGTTCAGGGAAGTAAGTGAAATTAGAATTAAGCATATGTTTTCCACAGGGGATATATTAAGCAATGTTCCTGTTACTGACTTCTGATGATATAAAATTAAATCCTGGCCCCATAACATCAGTTTAAATTTGACTGTCAATTTCTGAGAAACCAGAATTTTCCCATATGTAAATATATGTCATATGCCACCATACTCTGGAAGATTGTATTTAATTTTTATTTTCACTATCACATATTTTCATACTTTCTAGTCCATCATCAAAGTAAGTGACAAAAAGGTGAAAATGAAGTTAATTTGCACAAAAATACCAAGATTCTTCTTTCTGAGGAAGCTCTGTGTGGTGTTTTAATTCCATTCTATTTTTTGCACTTGATAAAGAGTAGAATTTCTAGTAGGTGTTGGTGGTTTTTTTAAAGAAATTCTTAGAAAAGCATGAGTGAAATTTAAAATCCCTGAAAGTCATAATTTATCATTTTGCATGATGTCAGAAAAATAGATTATGAATTATGGGTAGCAGTATTTTTTAAGGTCACTTTTCTTGTACTTTTAAGTACAAAAACAACACTTCCACTTCCATTAAAACCGAGAAAGGAAAAGTGTATGTTTGAGTATACTTGTTTCTTATACATTCCATCCGTCTGAATAGTCCCTCAACTGTCTATAAATTTCTGGCTTATATCCAGTATTAATATTCACGAATAGTGCAAAAGGTGTGATTCAGAGACTCCATAACAAAAAGAATGAACAGAAAAGTGAGATCAAATTTGAAAATTTCAGGCTAATTACTCAAAATGAAGATGCCACTGCCTGATGTGCTGCATAAAAAATGCCACTTGTTTAGGCAGACAGATACCAAGAGCAAAACAAAGCTTCTAAAGTATGCAAGTCTAGTGCCAAGTTATTTATTATATGACTGTTTTCCTTTTTGCATATTTTAACCCTTTTTGCAACCATATTTATGTATACATTACCTATACGGTGTCAGGAAGAAAAATAACCATATATGAGGCAGTTAAACAGTATGGAAGGTATCCTGCATCAGTGACTGAAAGCAGCAGTACAGTAACAGAAATAGCAGAAGATGAGAGTCGTGCAATTATTCTACAAGCAAGGTCTTTCTCTTAATATGGGAATTACTTTAAAATACATTGTATAGGTACACTGAGGCTGAGATGTGCCATTACTTGCGTAAGAACGATTCTACCTGGAAGATAATTAAAATTTTAAATAAGCATAATATAAGCAACATTTTGGAACACTTTCCAGAACTGGTCTAAGAGTGCTTGAACTACCTTCTAAGGATGGCAGGAAAGGAACTACCTTTCAGGACAGGATGGCAAAGTGAGTTGTACAATCCCGTGATGCAGCGACCAACAGGAAACAAGGTTTCTCCCCAAAGAAGTTAGAGCAGTATAATCCCATTTATATTAGCTACAAGGGCCATTGCTGTCAGTCAGGGATTAACAGGATTGCCCAATGCTTTTTTCTCCCCACCTTCCCCCTCTCACACACGCTCCCTATGCTGAAATCCAAAAATGGAGGTGACTTAAGGCTATCCATTATTTTCTCCTAGGGAGGAATTCTTCTCCAGCTGTATAAAAGGATTTATGGCAGCTTTATGCCTGCAGAGAGGGTCAAAGAATTTGGACTGGAACAGAGAACTGCAGCCATTGTATTACAGAAGAAAAAGATTGAAAGGAAGGAAATTAAATTAGGAAAACATAATTGTCCATTCCTGACTGTAACTGGCATTATCCTCAAAAAAGCCTGGGCAAAAATAAAGGACTTCGAAATTTGGCTCTGGCTGTCACAACGTTTTCTATAGTGGCCAGTTCAGTAATACGTAAACCCTGCCATGAAAGGAAGGAGCTTGACTGTACAAGGAGGTCCAGTGTTTACTGCAGTAATATCATCAGATCACATCCATAATGCTTCTAAAATTTAACCTTCATACCTGTCAATCATTTTACTAAAGGGCAATGTTGTTTCTTGCAGCATTAATGCAATGAACAAGAGAATAGTCAAAGTAGGTAGAAGACTTTTTAACCCCTATTCCCCTGTCACATTTTTGGAGTGCATCTCGTATCTATTCATTATTGAAGCAGCAAAGCCATTTAATTGTCTCTCTGTTTAATTCACAAAGCACTGGTATTGCTGACTGAAAAATCTTCAAACATCTCAGCCTCCACTCCTACCATAAATATGACATTAACCAGGGATAGAAATAGAGAAAAAAAAGATCTCAAGAAGCAAGATATTCTTGTCACTATGTTCATATACATCATTTATGGTTTATTGGCAAGTACAAAGTATATGTTAAATCAGTTATTGCTCATCTTTTGTTTGTGCTTGAGTCTAGGATTATTTATAAGCTTTTTCACATATATTTCTGTTAATTATTGGTCATTTCAATGCTTTCGTGTAACAAAAATAAACATAAAATTTAATGAACATGTAACATTATTAGCAAAACCATGTAATTTATCATCTGCAAGAAATATTTATAACTCCTGAGTGTTTTTCAGGCAATCTAGGCTACTCTCAGGTAGAACTCATTACACAGACATGGATACTTTTGCAATTAAGGCTTAGACTCTTTCTGCAGGGGAATCAGTGGCTGCAATATAGTGCAAAACTAGCTTTGAACCAGCTCCTTAGTGTGATAAATTATCCCACACTGAGCTCCATGCTGCTGCAGCTAGACTGCTATTGGCGCTCTGACAAGTTAAAGTTAGCTAAAATTTCTGTCCACTGCATCTCCACAGTACTACACTGGAAGAGTGCAGAACTATCATGCTTTAAAAAGTGTTTTCCTCAGGCAAAATCCCCCTAAGACCGACTCTACCTAGTAGGACTCTTTGCCAAAATCGTAATGTCTTAGAGTAGATGTGGTTATAGTGCCGTGGAACTGCTTTGGCCAGTATAGTTTATTTTACTTGGGGGACCAATAAAGCTGTGCATTTTTCCTAGCTGAAGTTGCATTCACACAATTATGATTTGCCAACCTGGTTAAACTGGAAAATCCTTTGTAATGAATACTAAATGTAACTCTTTTCATTATGCTTTATTTTGCTACTGAATACCTGAAAGAGATTAAATGTATTCTTGGTATATAAGCAATACCATAGTTACATTTTTCTCTTCTTATCTTCAGCTTGACTAGAAATTTCCCCTCTGTATCTCTGCAAATTGGATCACACCATGAGAACATTTTTCTTTTTTGTCCTGTCTTTAATCCCCATCATCCTGTCCCAAAGCATACTTGTCATTTTCACAGGAGCTTGCTGAACCATTTCCTTTCTTTTCATGAAATTTTGTGTTACTGAAGCTTATGGATATTTTGCTACTGATTTCAATGAGAGAATTGTGCCCTCACTAATGTACAGGATTATTTTTCCCAAGTTCACCAAGTGTCAGTCACCTCTATATTAAATTTGCCAACTTAAAGCAACTTTTATCTATGTAAATTTTATAGTTAGTATAATTAACTTCCTAATGATGAGGCAAAGATCGTCTCACTTGTCAAATAGTTAGTTTTAGGACTAGATTAAACTGATAAAAATGTTTTAATGTAAAAATAGTTTCATGTAAAAGTAGTTTTCACAAGCTTTATTCAATTTTGTATTCTACAATGTTTTACTTATATGGTTTTGAGAGACCTAAAATGTCTATGTTATTTCACATTTTGAAATGAATGTCTTTTCAAGCACAACCACAGTATCCATAGTACACTATGGTTGGAAGTTATTTCTGCTCTCATTTCAGTGACTGTGCAGTCGAATGCTTTGTACTTTCATTAATAATGAGTTAAAGTTACTTCTTACTTAAACCTTATTTAAGCCCTATTTATCCCCCAAAATGGCTAAAAAGTAAGTGCAGGTGAGGCAATGACCATTAATCCAAGTTCCAATAGGGTCCTACAGTTGGTATTCCACTTGAAGATTTTTTAGAGGTTGAAAGGATTTTAATTGCACTCTTCAGCTAAGGTCAGTGGAAACTACATGTATCTTTTATGAAGGAACAGATAAATTATAATTGGCAGGCTGTAGACAAAATTAACATTCTGCACAAAAAGTGATACAGAGCTGAGAACAGACTCTGCACAAATTCTTAGCTTTTAAAGATGAAGTTGGGAATACAAATTGGTAGAGAGAGCAGACGAAATTAGAAAGGAAAGTTCTCCACAAACACTTGGAAGAATGGTTTTTAAAATGTTTTATTTAAAAGCTAAATGGCCTGGCTTTTATTTGTTTTCTCCTTATAGCTAAATGAATAGGAGAATCAGATAAAGAAATTAACCATTTAAGGTCAAAGAAACAAAAATTAATTATTCCTTTTCTGTTGAAATTACTAAAAGGACAGAGGCAAATGTGACTTTTTAAAAGTAAGATGCACCTGGTTTCACACAGCATTTACCAGTGAAATACCATTGTGTGCCCTATTTATGGTCATTAAGGATCATTTTCACATTCTGAATAGAAACTAGTGGTCTGGTGTTTTCTTAGTGTACTTTGTTTATTTGAAAAATATATAGTTGTCTAGTTTCTGGAATGAGAGCAATTTGAAAAATAGAACACCGTCACATTTAGAAGTTTAACAAGTTTTAAAAGGTTCTTATTTTATACAAAGCAGTAGTATGGAACCTGATTATATGGCCAGAAATGAACAATTAACCATAAAATATATGTGCCCTTTTATCAGTCTAATATATTATTTTGTTATTTCATCTCTTCCACTGACAGAAAATAGGCTGCAGAATGCATCTGTAATAGAGAAAGGAAAACTTTCTTAATGACAACTTAAGAATGTGACTGTTTATGTCATTGAAAGTCATTTTGCTTTGTCTTTTATTTAATTGATTTTTCAGAACTTCTTTCAAATCATTAGTAACCTCTTAGATGAAGAAAACAAAGAGAAATGGGAAGATGCACAACAGGTAAGATTTGCATTTTGTAACTCATCAATTTAAAAAATTGGAAATTATGCATGTTATGACATTCACTGTATCAGAAGCCACACATTATTTCAGTAAGTCATGACAAAGTGGAATGTATGGTTTCAAAAATCAGGTTAAACATACACCCTGCTGTAGGTGAAAGGAAATCTTAAGTGAGACAATATTTTGGAAATAACTGATCCTTTTCAAAAAGGAGTAATTCCAGGATACATTGGCTAATTCCTTAGACTAAAATTATATTAAGAATATAAGGCACTTCTCTTGATGAACAGATTTTCATTGCATTCCATGGGATTATTCATTATGTCTTTCCTTTTGATATTGTGATGAAGTACATACGAAAGCTGAAAAATGCTACTAAAGGCTAGCTGCAATGATGCTTTTATTAAACAGAACACATCAGAACTCACCTAAAGAACTCATATGACGCCACCAAACAACTTACAGAAATTTAAACAGTAGACCTTTTTTAAAAGGTTGTATTTAGGAAAATAGTTGTAATCCTTAAGACTGACAAATTTCAGGACTAAGTTAGATACTATGATAGCACTTTATAAAATAGTAAAGTCTAACAATAATCATTCATTTATAATAAAAGAGTTTAAAATTCAAATGAAAACCATGTTTTTGCTTGGATATAAGTATTTCCTACATGCTTATACCAAGAATATTATAGAACAATGTTAATATTTATGTTCGTGAACACGACCATAAAACTATCAAATTTATTCAGCTACAAATGACAGTGACAATGGAGATGAACAGATAATTATGTACAGAGAAAAAATTGTGGAGGTAGTCAAAGGCAGGGAAACATTTCTATATGAAAAATGATTAAACAAAGCAAGATATTTCAGTATGAAAGAGTCAACTGCACTTGCATGTAATAGAAGCTTTTAAAATCAGGAGTGGATTGGAGAATGTGATGCAGGAATCATTAATCTATTCACTTGTGCTTCTTGTGAAATAACTCAAGGACATCAAATAGTGGCAGAGTCAGAATGAATACTAAAAGACACTTTTTCTACAGAAAGTCAGGTTGCAGAACTTCTTGCTGCTGAAAGTACACAAATTAAAAAAATAAATAGACAAATTAATAAAAGAAAAGTCAGTATAGGACTGTTCATGAAAAGATCCCGTTTTTGCTTAAGGAAGTCCTTTGGCAAAAAAAGTGCTAAAGGCTGGGCAAGAATTCCAAAAGAAGTATCACTATGTGCATGCCTCTTTATACTCTTCCTTAGACATTTGCTATTTGCCACTGTCAAAGGCAAGAAAATGGCTTACATAGATCTTTGGTCTGCTCTTGTATGGTCATTGCCATTGTGTTATATAGATACTTGAAATTTGTTCACTTTTAATGTGGTTCTTAATAAATCACTAAGTGTTTTAAGGTCTTTGAAGCTATTTAACTTCATTTTTGTAAGTTCATCTTTATAATATGACTAAGAAAGTGAAGATCAGGACTTTTCACTACCAATTCAAACCTTGCAGTAAACATATGATGCTGCAGCTGACCCATTGTAATTTAGCTAGAAATAGTATTTTTCTTTTGTTGTTTTTCTGTTCCTTTGTGCAAGAGCCAGCTACAAAAATAGACAAAGTATGTCATTTTCCTTAGTGGTGGTGGATGGAAGCAGCAAGATCACATGCATGTGGGTAGTTTCCATAAACAGAACCAAGATTAGGGAACAAATATTAAGCAACTATTTTAGCCCCACTAATGAACTGACAGGATACTACTCCTTATGTTATCAGCCTTGTCTTCTTCTACCTCCACCCTGCCTGCTTACCCATGCAATGTCCACCATCTGTCCCATGAAGATCAGGGGATGACAGCACCTAAGAGGAAATGGTGAGAATGTGGAAGAGGGGACAACAAATCTCCAGTTCCCTCCCCTCACTGTTGCTGGTAGAAGAAGTGGTGTTGAAAGAGGGAGAGGAGACAAGCTATTTCTACTTTTCTGTAGCTCCTTCTCTCTGTAATTCATTGTCTCACAGACCTGAGTACAGCGCTAGTAGGCAGGCAGAAACCCAAGCAAGCAGCAAGATGAGCTGAATGCAGGAGTAGTGGGGCCATAGCTGCCTGGTGAAAGAGCTAGGGAATTCATTAAGTCTTAGACTCCTGAGCTATGGCACCCGAAGAAACCATACCACTGGTCTTGTTACTGTTCTTGGGCAGTTACAGAAGCAGTCTCAAAGAAACTATTGAAGCAAGTAGCTCTTCATACCGGCTAGGAAGGGTGGGCTGGACTCCTAAGATTCTTTGAAAAAAGAATCCTAAGATTCTATTGAAAAAAAAAAAGCTTTCCTATACAAAATATTATTTTCTATCATATTTTGGATAAAACACTGAAAAGTTATGGTTAAATAGAATTGGATTTTAAAACAGAAACAATATTATTTGAAATTACCACATCCTGTGAGAAGACTTTTTTAGTTTTTATGTCAAAATCAAGGTAGGAATTGAACTTGAAAAGAATGTGCTCAAGTCACTATGTGCTGTGAATACAATCTAGTACAAACACTGTTGACTCATTAAAAAAGAGTAAAGGTGATTCTGTTTCCAGTTCAGCCACTCAGCTGACTTTTTTTTTAATGAAACATTGCAAACCAAGGGGCAGTCTAACCAACATTTTTTGCCAGCTTGCATGGTTTTCTTGAACTCCACAGCTACTGTTAGCATAGCGCTCTCAGCCTGTTCTCTGGATTCTTTGATGGAAAGAAAATCTTACTTTCTGTCAGCAAATTGCTGACTTTCTATCAAGTATACAGCTGCAATGCCTCAGCACATCCTTTTTTCTAGATTAAATGCCAGCAGTTTTTACCATTAATTACAGGTTATATAGCATTCAGATAAGCAGCACTCACTTTAATACTTGCCTTTTGTTAAGAGCTGATGTAAAGCACTGCACACAGGAAACCGCTTCAAGTCCACACTGCCTAAGTTTATACTGGTATTTCAAAACACAGGAGCTATTCTGCATATTCTTGATCACCATCTGCTGGCATCTTATTGATTAACCAGTACTTCAGGTATATAGAGATGAAGAGTACCTCTATAACACTGACTGATCAACAGTTTCTGCTGAAGTTATTACTATAAAATTTTATGTGCAAAAACTAGGCTGAAAAAATCTTTTCACTGGAATTTATCCTTAGTACATAATCTGTGAGTGTGTGTGCTATGAATGAGATGGATGCAAAAACCACACTAACTACCCCAGTAACTCATCTTTAGGAAAATGGAAGTTAAGTCTCCTTCACCTGAAGCAGCATCTGCAACCTGTTACGATCATAAATGTCACAACAAATTCTTCATAAAAATGGTATCGCTGCCCTGCCTTTTATAAAAAGATCCATGTAGAAAACAAAGCACATTGTGAAATTCTCTATCCTGAACCAAACAGCTATGGATCTAGACAGATAAAGCAAGATGAAGATGGAATGCAGCATGCTGGAATTTAGTCTCTATAGGTATTTTTTAGAGTCTGTAGTCCTGGTAGTGGAAAGAATGGGTTGAATGTTGCTCGTAAAGTGAAATTTGGACATCTCACTGGTATGAAGAAAAAAACACTGTGAACAGGTCATCCATTCTTCTTCTATTGCAAAATACCATATTACTGGAAATTGTCATGTTCATAACAGGCCATAACAACCAAAAAAGATTTTTTTATGTATGTGATATAAGCAGAATTTTTAAGCTTATTAATAACTCTTTTGACCTTTAATGTAGTTTGATGATGCATCATTATGTTGAATATAACAATTGTTAATGTTTTTGTAATCATAGTAGCTTACAGCTTTGCAAAGAAATTATATTTCTGGAAATGTCCTTACCATTTTGAAAGCCATATTGAGAGGCTGCATTGGCAATGCAAAGGCTGCTGCAATTTATTTTAGTTTACTGTGTCCAGTTCTGGGCTCCCCAGTACGAGACATGGACGTAATGGAATGAGCCCAATGAAGAGCCATGAAGATGTTCAGGGGACTGGAGATCTGATATGCAAGGAGACGCTGAAAGAGCTGACACTATTTTGCTTGGAAAAGAGAACGCTCAGTGGGGATCCTGTCAATGTTGAAAAATCCTGAGGGGGGCGAGTAAAGAAGACTGAGCCAAACTCTTCTCAGTGTTGTCCAGTGACAGGACAAGAAGGAAGGGGCAAAAATTAAAGTACAGTAAATTCTATTTAAATATCAGAAAAACCTTTTCACTGTGAGAGTGATTGAATGCTAGATCATGTTGCGCAGACAGGCTTTGAGGTCTCCATCCCGGGAGATGTTCAAAATCCAACTGACTGTGGTCCTGGGCAACCTGCTAGAGCTGATCTTGCTCTGAGCAAGGGGTTGAACTAGATGATTTCCAGAGGCCAGTTCCAACCTCAGCTATTCTATGATTCTACTACTCCACATCAGCAATGAAAGTAGTATTACCAGTAACAATATATATTACTTAAATATTGATTAAAGCAACAAAGTTTGTCATGCTGTAGAGGCCATGTTAAGATTTGCATTCAGCTGTTTGTGTAAATAGTTCTGAAGTTATTGAAGACATCTTCTAGAGGAAGGAAGAATATTTTAATTAGAATTATTCTGGAATATGAAGTGCTTTAACCAATAATGAAAGTAATGACCAGTAAAAATTTTTTTGCTAAGTGCAGTGACTTAGAGCAAACATTCCACAGTTCCAGTGCAAAGCTGATTTCACATGGCCTTATGGGAAGTAGTGTTTGTTCACATGAGGATCTAATGAAAAAATGGTTGTTCTACAGTGACCGAAAATGTTTGGTATTGAAACATGGGAAAAGCAGTTTGACTGTTAAGTCTCACATTTCATTTGATGGCATTTAGATTTCATTTGAATTTGCTGCTGTAGAGATTTTGATATTGTAATTAACTGCATGTCTAACCTTCCTTTGTTAGATCTATCCGGGCTCGGTGGAATTAATGCAGGTGATTGAAGATTTTATACACATTGTTGGAATGGGAATGATGGACTTTCAGAATTCATACCTAATGACTGGAAATGTAGGTAAGAAATAGGAATTTTTTATATCAAATCTATGATCTATTGAAAATCAGAAATTGCAAGTATGTACTATAGAGCTGCTGCTTCTATCACAATCCAGATTGGGCTGCTCCTCCTCCTCCAGATTATCTCTGTTGTCTGGTTATCTCCTCTCTGCTTTAACACACTCGGTATGCCTTACACATTGGACTTCTCCATAATCATATCTCAAGATCTAAATGCACAGTTTCAGACTTTAAATAAAATTCAGAAAATACGCATCAGAATACTATGAATTGTAGGTATATGTTAGAGCATTTCCAGGATATACAGTGTTTCAAACGGTAATTTAGAAAACCGTGTTAATTAAGATAATAATTATATACTTAATAGCTTGAGAAATGTTAATTTTGTTGACATTATCTCTTTTAATATTCTGTTCTCTCAAAGAACAGTCTTTGCACATGTTATGGTGTGATAATAGTCAGCATAGACAGATAAGCAATAATTAAAAAAAAAAAAAATCTATTAGTTGCCAAAATAATTTACCCTATTATTTCTTATATCAGTTTTTTCTATGTGTGACAGTTTCAAAATTTTATTCAGATTTATTTTTCAAACTTTGTTTTCAGCACTGGAGCGTAATAACAAACACCAAATATGAAAATTCTTAGGAACTGAATTCCACCTATTAGTAGCCATAAATGCTCGTGCAATATCACAGCATTTTATTTAAAATTCAACCAAAAAAATTGGTTTGAAAAGCTATTTTCTAAGAATTTCATCTTTGCTGTATTCAATTAACTTCTATAGCTGCACCTTTATAATGTCAGGGAAGCATTAGGTAGTTGTATGTAATGAACAAATTCAAAATATATGTTTGTCTGGTAGTAAAACTTCTGGTGTCAATACATTCTTTCAGATTTTCAGTTAGCATCTTCCTGCATCTATATGTCAGTCAGTTCTTCAACAAGTCATTAGAATTAGTTAGAAAATACGGTAATTTAGAAATTAGTTAGCAGAATAAAGCAGGGAAATTGTTACGATGTCCCTATTGAAAATCTAACTTGCTGTGCAATAATAAATATTTATGATTTTTGTCCAGTTCATATTTAGATTGACAGGACTGTAAACACTAGCCCCTGTAAGGCATAGCCTTGTATGGGAGACATGTCAAAGAACTCACCAAAAAGAACTCTAGCAGTCTTAAAATGTTTAAAACATTTCAGTAGGCAGTATGGGGAACTTCAGATTTTAACTAGTGATTTATTATTTCTGTTGTTTACTTTTTGCACTGTAGTACCACTTAAAGCTTCTTCCAGTTGTCAGTCCTTCATTATGCTAGACCCTGCACAAATTTATAAAGAAAAGACAGTATCTTTCTTGAAATGCTTGTTCCATGGCATTTTTATGACAAAATAAAAAGATGAGCTTATTTAAAGAGAACAGCCCGTGCTTCTTGGCATGTTGTACTGCATTCTGATCTGTTTGTCCTCTGAAAAATGTGAAAAAAACACTGGAAAATGTTTTAAGAAGATGCATTCAAATAATCTGTGTCTCTACATATTCATGGCTTCAAATGGGAAACAGCAACAACCTTCCAATTGAATCAGAAACAGTGCTGTGCACTGGCTAGTCTAGATAACTTCATAATCTTAACAGTCTTTCTTTTGATTACCTTTCTCTTCCCACATTTAAGATATTTTTAGGCACTCAGGAGTAGGTCTGTTCTTAACTGTATAACCATCAAAGGAATAGAAAGAAAAGTAAAATGAATTTATATGTTTATTCTGACTACCTAGTTCTGTGCCTTGACACATTGGCATGAGTTTATCCTCTCTTTGCTCGGTCAACCACCAAAAAAGGACAGGGTCACTGCTGTTCAACTCATTGACCAGAAACTTGAGCTCAGGTGACATGGTGAGATAGCGACTGAAGGTTGTTATCAGCAAGGAGTAACTTTTATTTTCACAAACAAGGAAGAATGTATGTGAAATAATTCAGTTTTAGTGTAGTTATCCTCAGAGGGTTGATGTAACTGTGTCTGACTGGCTATGTACTCGAAACTTAGGGAACATTTATGTTGATCTCAACTGAGAGGAATGAACTATGCAGTTGTTGTTGTCTTGTCTTAGCATTAATTCTGCTGTACCAATAAAAGTTTAAAAACGTGTGAGGTCTTGTTCATAATTTGTAATAACATTCTTGTTATTTAAGTCAGCAAACACATTCCATGCAGGAAGCAGATATGTGCAGAAAGGAGGCCCAACTTTTATAAGTTCATCTGTAAACAGGACTATCCAATAGTTATTCCATACTTATCTACCATAAAATATTCCCTCAGCACTTTCAGATATTTTAAATGCCTTTTGCAGTTTTCATTTTAGAATCACTTTACAGTTCAGATATTTGAGAAAAAGGATTCAGTACTAAAGATTAACTGCTGCTTCTTGTCAGAAAAAAAATCCAGTTCTGTAGCAAATTTCACAGTATTGCATTGAGTTCTTCGTTTCCTTCTACTAATTTCGGTTTACAAGTTCATTTCTAATTGAATGGAACTATAATGGTCCATATACAATTTGTACACCTAATTGTGTTTGGCAGATATGTTAATCTCCTGAGATCCTCTGCAGATGGAATTTTATTTTCTCCTCCTTTCAAGACACAGAAGCAAGTAACTGTGGCTTAACAAGTTACTACACATCAGCCATGCTGCAATGACCATCCATAGCACATTCTCAGCTCATGGCACATGGGAAGTGATGAAAGTTACCTTACCTATATGGTAGGCTACACCAAGCCACATTATTATACATTTGGAAGTAGCTAAGACAGTCCATGAGGACAGTTGTCATACCACTGTTAAACTTTTCAGTGTGGTGGCTTTTAGCTCCAATTTTTCATTGCTTCTGAACAAAACATCAGAGACTGGTTCCAAATCCAGATGATCCAATATCTGTGCTTTGGGGTTTATTTAGGCAGCTCAGTCAAATAAAATGCATTTCCATTAAAGCAAGGCCCATCTCCTCTTACCTCTTCTCTCAAGGATAGAGAATATGCTATGAAAAACTTAACAAATGTAAAAGCAACAATTTGCTTTGATCATGCATGGCTGGGACAGATGGTATTTGTTTTATTTGTGTGCTCTTAGTTCTATATCATATTCCTTTAAGAAATGATTAGGTGAAATAAAAACCTTTGATAGGAGGTGGAAGTCTCCTTCCTCATCCTGCTCCTTCACTTCTTCTCCCTCCTCCTCCACCTCCTCCTCCTCCTCAGGACCAGCTGAGCAGGCACAGGAAAAGGATAGTGTGAAAAACAAGAGCTTTTGCTACCACTCAGAGTCCCTGAATTAGCTGAAAGCACAGACCCACCTGCAAGGATACAACATGCAGTGGGAGAAAAGCTTTTAAACCGTATTACCATTCTGTGTTAACTACTTGCTTTCAGTTTTCTCTATTTTAAAAGGTGAGTTCCTGATTTTAGATCAAAGAATTAATTTTGGCTTTTAACAGCCTTTTGAACTTCTTTTGAGAGCTAGAGACCTAAGCAGATCCACCTCAGGGCTTTAGCTGATTTGGGGTCCCATCACAGTAAAACATTAAGAGTTCTGAAGAAATGTACTAAAAGGTGGCTGAACTGCTATCAAGAAATATTCATCCTTTAATTTAAAAAAAATTGCTAGACTGGAAGATTGGAGTGCCACAAGCATAGCTGTCTTTAAAGGTATAGGTGGAATGTGGAACTAGAAATAGGGAGCAGTATTTCCCTCTGTAGTCAAATAAATTTCCTTAAGAGCAGCAGCCAAAAAATGGTTAAAAGTGACTCTCGTCAAAAATCAAGCTTACTGCTCTTAGAAGAGATTAATGAGAACACCAAATAATCTTGAAGTGCAGTGTGTTGTCATGGATGTTATTTGGAACTGACAGAAAATAAACAGAATTTTCAGCATGAGAAAAGCCACTTTTTGTTAATGTTAGTTTTATGAATACTGATGTTTGAGTGATTGGTAATGTTATAAAATATGCAGATATCACAAAGTTATTTAGGCTAGTCAAAGAGGAAAAACTGAAGATCTCCAGGGGGTATAGCAAAATGAAAAGAAGAGGATATGCACTGGCAGATTAAATTCAGTGTTGACAGAGCATGTAAGAGGGAGTAGTTCAAACCATACATAATGTAGGAATCTAAAAGAATTCAGTAAAATCCTGTGGTCACTTGCAGCAGAGCTCAGAGAAAAGAACAGCATTAGTGTGCAAAAAGAGCAGTCTAAAAAAAATACAGAACTTTTTAAAATTTTCAGTAGCCATCACTTGCAATGCTCTTTTCAATTGAGATTATATGGTTGGGATTCATTTTACTTACTTCAAGCATCACAAAGTTTGCCAAAGTCACCCTAAGCTTCCTTTATAGTCAAGGGAAACTACTGTTCAGGAGAGCAATTAATACCATCTCAGACATCTAAAGTAAGGGCATGGGTAACTTTCTGGAAATTGTTCCTCTGGCTATAAAGACAGCCTAGTGACTAGCTCAGGCTTGAATGATTCATGTCATCTAAAGCAAAAAGGAGTGCCACTTTGTGAGTAAATAAAACCTGTGAACACAGAGAGGTTCAGAGCTGCATGATAAAAAAAAAAAAACAACAAAAACCAAAAACAGATTGAGAACTGGAATGATTAGAATAGATATTTGAGAACAGATTGTTAAAAGGGACTAGATGTACACAACTGACAAGTGAATGAAAAGAGAAACTAGGCTGACATCTCTGTTTAGTCTTGCTTACAGGAAAAACAAAGATTCTTAACTAAACTATACATTAACACATTTAATTCTGAATGAGCATAAGGCCTAGGTCTTAAGAGGAATAAAATAAAAACAAGTAGATGTCTATGTGGTGAATGCAGCTAGCTATGATATTATATGAAAAAATGAAGAGGTGTGAGCCATGCTTCCATGCATAAATCAGTTTCTAACTAACAGGTCTGTTATCTCTCTACTTAAAAATGGCTACTGTGACACTGGTACTCTGATGAGTTATCTGATCCAGTATAGTAATTTAGTAATTAACATATAATTTTTCATTTAAGACTTCATACTGATCAGCTTAGATAAGCTTTGTAAATATTGGCAGAGAACAAAGTCTGATTTCTGCCTTAATAGACAGATTAGGATGCCATAGGGGAGAAAATTATTTAAAAATGGTGTCCATTGTCTTCTGTCTTTGCATACTTTCTTGTTCCCCCTTCAATCTTCCATTCCATGTTCATATCCATGAAATTTGTACCAAAAGGTTAAATAATCCTGTAGGCTTATGGAGTGTATCTTAAAATTTTCCAGTCCTAGCTAGAGATATGTAGAAATGTTAGTGACCAAAGGAGCTTTCAGAAGATGTACCTACTCTAGCTATAAGACACAAGCAATGGTACACCTGCTGAGCTTTGGGAATCCTAGAAAATGAGCAAGCTGAATTTCTGTCTGTTACTGTGGGTTCATTCACCTTTTCCCAAGGTAAGATTTTTTGTAAATTGTAGATGCTGTTCAAACTCTCTAGAAACCTCTCCACATTATATGGTTCGTTTACTTATCTTAATGGCATCTGCCTAGTCTGCTTATCTTTTTTGTATCAGTTAGTGATGTATATCTTAAATGCAGCACTCGAGATCCTCTGACTCATATATCATAAATATCACACTGGCCTAAAATATACCAAGAGACTGAATTGGTTTTAACTTTTGAAAGGGTGTTTTTTTCAAAAGTATTAAAGAAGACAGAAAAAAAGCCACAACATTGATATTAACTTGTCCAAAGCTGTAATGAAAATATCTAAAATTTTCAGTCAAGAAACAACTATTTTAATAATTACATACACATATACTCAGAATTAATTCGTAATTAAATTACTGCTTGTTCTGAGGCTGTGTAGTTCTAAAGCACAGGACTGTGAATTTTAAAGTGGATATTTGTGGTTAATAAAAATTCAGCTGGTAAAATTTCAACATTTTCTCCCAATAGAAAGAAAATTTGACCTGTCAGACAAATGAAAATGTAAATTCCATAGAATGGCCCAAAACAGCAATTCCAATCTCTCTTCTGTCTCCATCAAGTTATTCCAGAATACCTCATGTTTTCACAAAGCAAAATTTAAGGGTTCAAGCTTTAAAGAACCACTGTGTGGATTGCACTTACTATTTTTAAGAACGTGAACAGGAATCATTGCTTGTCGTGTGTCATAGTTCATGTGTAAATACCTCTGTAATGATTAATATAATTATGTTTGGTTTTGTCAAGAAAAAATTTTCACAAGGAAAAAATAAAGTGAAACTTGCACGGTTTTACAATGAAATACATTTCTAATAGATATAAGTTCCCTTTAAATCATGGAGGGAAATCATATTCTCTTCAGATTTCTACCCAACTTTTGAGTCACTAGTAAAATACACACCAAAGTAAGCAATATTTAGCTAACAATCTTTTCTTATATTTTATTACATAATTTTGCTATGTAGACTTTTGCCAGTTTCCATCGTCTAACATCCCACTTCTTCTCAAAACAGCCTAAAAGAGTCAGTGCCCATCATCTTCCCATTTCAGGCTAGGATCTGACTTTTATGATGGTGTCTATAAACATGAATCAAAAAGGACTGCATGCAGGCTTTAGAACTGTCCCATGGTAGTCCATACTGTTTAATTCCCGGCACCTGCCAAAACAATGTCAAGGGATGGTTCAGGGGATAGTCCAGGTGAAAAACCAGTCCTAGTAGACATAATTAATGCTTTTCTCATTGCACTGTGGTGCATAGTTGGTCACACTCTGTTCTTGGATAGCGAGCATGGTGGTCAGAGCAGTTATAATTTCTGCCTTCTGCCCCCTGTTCTTTTCATTCATGACTTTGGCTCCTGGTCCTAATATTCTTTGTTTCACTCAGATGTAGTCCACCAGTCTTTCCTGTCCCAAAGCTGTATGCTGTCAGTTGAGCAGATGTTCTGTTATGTGAAAGCGGGCATCTGTCATATTTCTTTCTTCACTCCTCAAAAAATCCTTCAACTTCTGAGATTCATACACAGCCAGTGTCACTTTCCTGTTTCCCTATTCTTCATTTGCTCAAACCATATGTAATAATATTCTGGTGGCTAAAGGCTACCAGAAGAGACAGTTTCCAGAGAAAAATAGACAAAAGAATAGGAAAACTACAGAGAAAGGTCAATTGGAATTTTTTTTATACCTTTATATAGTTCTGCTCCATATATATTCATAACATTTCCTTTGCAGCAGCCTCAGCACTTCCTTGATCAGATCAATATGTTGGTTTTCAGAAGACTCAAGCTTTCTCCACTGATTAAAGGGGAAAAATTTCATGCACACTTTGAAGGTGTAGCTCATTGCAGCATCTGACTTAGTGTCTGAAGTAAATGATCAAGAGCTCGTATTTCTTTCCCAATATCAAATAAGCTTATTAAATGATTCACGTTCCCTGAAAACTTAGCTGTGAACAGTGCATAAAAGAGTAGATTTTTTTTCTCTCTTTTCTAAAACTGCATACTCAGTGATCCTGAGGAAATATGGTTCTCAGTTACTTAAGATTAAAAATGACTAATATCAAGGGAATGTCCATATGAATCTTTACCAAACGATCTTCACAAATGTGGCTAAAAATCTAACTTAATTCTATGGCTATATTCTAAGTAATAGTTATAATTCAGTAGTTAGTTTTGTGTATACAATTTATTAACTATTCTTAAAGCTAAAGCTAAATAAATTAATCATTCAGTATTTTTAAATGGGTGCTATAGGAAACTGGAATAATCTAAGGTGTTTCCCTTTACTACGTTATATTAAGTAAGACACAGTGGAGTAAAAGGTTCTAAAGAAATGGAAACTATAAAACATGCAGACACCCAGGCTTCAGTCTAATTAAAAAAGATGCCTCCAACTGAAACAGAAAGCAGTGTCTGCAGCCCATTTGTTGAAATAGCTTTTTACAGCATTTAACTATATGTATCTTAGATTCTTGTATCATTCCTAAATTTCTACCTCTGTAAACTCTTTTCTGAATCATTCTGTTTATAGGTCCCTTTTTACAAAAGCAATTAAAAGCTGGTGTTTTCTAAAGGAATCATATGTTTTATGACAGGCCATTTGTTAACAGGTACACTTAAGTGTTGCCCTAAGAAATTAAATATCTGAGTTTATTTTCTCCTCTGCCTCGGACAGCTGCATCTTTAGGTGATTCCCAACAATTTCCAAGTAGAATGAGGCTTAAAGGGATAGAAATTAAGAGTCTGTGGTGGTAGCTTTGAGTTAATGGAGTAAATGCACACCCAAGAGAGTATTATCATTTCATATTAAGGCAGTGCCAAGAGGCAACAATCATATTCAGTGAAGTATAGTGTCAAGATGTTCCAGACAATACAGTCCTTGAACAGGGGAGGCACCGGCATGTCACAGTCCAATAACAAGATGCAATTCTGCATAGACTGATGACTCATTCTGGGATTTTGTGTCCCTGTAAGGCAGTCACCACAAGACCGTCCAGCCATCATCTGGAGGTACGTCAGCTAGAGATGGTGTGGCTAAGCACTGTAAACAGCAAAGTTCAGGCTCAGTTTTAATGAATTTTACAGGGTTTTGTTACTCACTGACTACTGAAAACGAAAGAAGGAAAATTAAATAGAATTGAAGTAAAAACCCACAAAATATAAATTAGTTAAAATAGGAATAAAACCAAGGAATCATACTTTCAGCTGGTAAAAACTAACAAAAGTCAGTGGAATTATACTGATTTCCTATCTGAGAATCTGGAGTCTACAGACAATATTACTTACGAATACTTAAGAGACAGCTATTAATTCTCCATGTTACTTGCAGTGTGTCAGAGAGAGGTCTATTACCCAAAAGTTAGCTCCATTGTGAATGTGGAGGCAGCATGGCTTATACCAAGCTAAGGATGTGGCATACCAGCTGCCAAAATTTGTTTTAATTTTCTGGCTCTCCAGGAAGAAAAAAAAAGCAAATTAAAAAAAACCAACAAACAAAACTCCCAAAACGAAAACCAAACAAAAAAAAGAAATAACAACAACAAAAACAGAAAAGGGAGTAAAGAACTTCTGTCTAGAATTTTAGACAAATCAAATTGTTGTGTTGAAAAAGTATATGATTTCCTTGGTGATGACTGTAGGTTTTAATTCCAAATGGCAGTACAGATCTGCCTCTTGCATAGCCTGAAAGTGACGTAACAGTTGAGGTAACAAACTGGATAAGGATTTTTCATTTTTCAAGTCAGTTTCGTGAGGGTGTTAGTGGATTATTAATACCAGAGAAAAGTATTTTTATGGTAAATAATTATTTTGGCAGTGGAACTATAAGATATTGTTGAGATCAAACTTCAAAGCCATGTAAACATATGCAGATATAATTCTGAGTAATTATGTTTGTGCCTGTGTAATTTTTTTTTTTTTTTTTTTAATATGGAGAGTTGGACTTCAGTATATGGACCAAAGATACTACATACATCTCTGCAATTCTGTTAAGATCAGATTGTATAATGGTAACAAAGCTGACAGTGTCAGTAAGATCACTTCAAAGGGTCCCAAAGCATCCATGTGCTGGGTTTGCTAAAATCAAGAGCAGGGTCTGAAAGTTATGAAGTATATTTTGTGATTTCTGAACCCATAAGTTCTCTCATTTCATGTGTTTTGTTTGTTTTGTTTTGCTTTCCCTTGACTTCAGCTGTGAGTTGTAGGACCCTATTTGCTGCTCTGGCTTAAGGCTGAGATAGAGGATCTTTGATAATGTTTGTGATATAAAGCAGACGATTGTTCTACTATGGATGAATATAGCTTTTTCCCACCTTGGAAAATTTCAGGAGGAACTCTGTAAAAGATTATTTTCTTTTTATTTTCCTTTTTTTTTTCTTTCTCCAAGTCTCCTTTACAGTGGGAAGAAAAACTTTTTCTCACTCTAAATATGTGGTACAGCTCTGTGGCCTGTGGTGTTTGAATGGTACTGGATGCAAAATAGCTTGATATTGTTGTGGTCGTTTTTCTTTTTTTGTTTTAACAAACACTCTCCACATACATGGAAACATGTAATCAGCCATAGGCAGCATTCCTCTGTAAACCTTTTAAGAATATAGTTTGGGAAATGGTCTTATAGAAAAGATGTTTGATCTCATTACATGAATGACTTTTCACATAATCTGTGGTTCAAAGCTTGTGCTGTTCTTTAATGAGTATTATTTTGTGTAATTTTTTTTCTAACTTATAAGGTCTTCCACTTTTAGTGCCAATTACATTAGTTAATAGTTAGCAGTGTCAGTTATATGCCGTTTTTTGTAACAGGCTGTTATTAAAATTTTATAGCCTGATACTATCTTCCATTACTCAGTATCTTGAAAGGAGGTAGATTTCAAGTAAATCTATGGGAAGATAGTATATTAGTACAGTAACTTGTCCAGAAAATCCTGATCCTGTTGTAGAGCAGCATAGCTAGAATGTGAGCTGATCTCAAAGGCAAATACTTGGAAACACATACATATGTGTATAAATGGTGCCCTTTGGTGAAACATATTTCCTCCCTGTATTGGCACCAAAATCTCATCTCCAGTAAAGCAGAGGAATGAGAAGAGACTGGCCTGCCCAAGGGGAAGAAGCTGTGGGACAGTCATCAGGACAATTGGATCTTCAGGGATCGGCAGTCAGGCAGGCTGCTGCATCTGCACATGCAAGACTCCTCCCGTCTCTGAGGGAAACATTTATCAAACATACAGCAAGCTTATCCCCTCCTTTCTCATTTTTACCTCAAGAGGGTACAATGTGTTCATAAAGATTAAAGGGAATGTCTTGTTTCGCCATTAGGTATCTTAGATTGTTCATTGCAGAATGTTTTTAATGCTCATTTAGCTTTGAAAATTACATCACTACCTAGGCAATGAAAAATAATGGTCTCCATTCACAGTCAACAATGCACAAAGAAAAGTTAATTTCTGCAAAATGACTGTCATTTAACTTTGCCAAATTGAACTTATACCTGTTTTTTAGATGAATAATTCCACTACTGGAAAACATGTCTGGTGATTTTTTACCACATCATCT
>NW_009197877.1:0-5124 GCF_000690835.1 Fulmarus glacialis | reverse complement strand
TCCTGCTTGTACTTAGAAATAATTTTCAGAAGTTAAAATTATATATATCCAAACCTCTCATAAACTGAAATGATAGAGACTGCACATGAATAGGGTAAGACATTCAAATATGGCACTAGTCTATACTTAGAAATGGTATTCAACAGCAGAGCTCAGAGGAGTTTGAAGTGTTTATGTTTACACTGTTTATCATTTTATTTGACAAGATATTAGAGGGAGTTTGCTGAATATATGTGTTTGTTCTTTGAATGTACTTGAAGCATGCATTTAGGAATTTTCTTTTTAAATCTTGGAAAATAAGGAGGCAAGTAACTGTGTAGGCATTTGGCCATTTTTCCTTCTTGTAGACATTGTTAGAATATTTTCTTCTGTTCATAATTTTGTTAATCTTTAAATTATCTCACAACATATTTATTCATGAGCTTTTTAATGTATGGTTTGAGGGAGTCTCTGTCTAGTGAGTCACATACATGCTTTTTATGGATTTTTTTCCCTATGGATATAATTTCTATTGATAGAACCAGCTGCTAGATCCAAATTTTTACCTGTCACTCAGCATTCTCTATGCTCACATTAATCTGCACTGTCACTGGCTTTAACAATGTTTAAAGTCTCTCCTAGATATAGCTGGGCAAATATAGCCAAACCTTCCATTAAAACAGCTTAAATAAAGTTATGTTACCTCCCAGCTGTGGTGGACAGTTATCACAGGCTGTCCAACAAGCTAAGAATTGCTAAATTGCCAAAACACTATTTTGTTTCTTCACAGCATTTAAACCTCTTGGTGGTACAAAATATTAGGACTCAGTGTTTATATTGCCATCTTAATCTTTCATGTTGAAATAGTTTCATTTAAAAGTATCTAAATGGGTAGGATTTTTTTCATTCAGATCAAGTCTATAGTATATTGAGGTTTGGACTAAAGGAAAAAATGATTCTGTAGTTAGTGGCTAGGGTTTTCTCAGGAATGTTAAAAAAGCAAGGTCAAGTTACTGTTCCAGTGAGGTTTCTTTGCTCTCAGTTTAATCATTTGGGCCCAGGCTGAATTTAATCTGTGACAGAAAGAACTAAAAATGAAGGAAGGCATAATACAAAAATTCCATAAACATAACCTAAATATAGTAGGTCATTATTAAAAAGCCTAAGGAATTACTTATTAAAACATACTTGCAGGTTTTGGTTAAGGGCTTCTATCCCCCTCTTCTCCTGTCTTCTATATAATTTCCAATCTTATATACCTCTGTTGAATAATAAAATTTGCTTATTCCTATTATTGTGATTAAATTATCTGTTTCACTTAACTGATTTTACGTCTTATATTGCTTATGCTAAATTCCCATCAGTTCCATTTTTCATGTTTATGTGAATGTTGGTCTAAGTTTTGGGAAAAAATTTCTTCTATGTCCAATTAATTTCTTGCTCCAAGCCGTGAAACCAGTATGTTGTCTCAGCACATGCACTGAAAGTCTCATTTGCTGAATGATGACATTAAGCACCTTTTGAAAATGCTTCATTACCATTCAAATGTCCCTTTGCAGTAAACAGTGTAACTGTAGAACTCAAATGTTTAAATCATCAAGATTTAATTAATAGCCACAGTTCATATCCAGATAGGTCCAGATTATGCTGTCCACATCTGTGCTTCTGCAAAAAAGTTACTGCTTTGAAATATTATCAAATAACTGAGCATCCTTACACTGACCCTTAACTTTGTTCCTCTTTCGTTCAGTTTAGAAATTTTGATATGAATGTTTGCCACCAGAGTGCAGTTAGTTTGGTTTCCAATAAAGCACCGTTTAGATGTTTTGGGATTAGGGACAGAAAATACATTTAGTACATCAAAAATATTCTATAAAAGCAATAGCACTGTAAAAACTACACAAAACAGAGAGGGGAAAATAACTAAAGGAAAAAAAGCAATTTTCTTTCCAGCACCCGTTAAAATACTGTTTGTTGGATAACAATACTATAGTCAGGATATGGTGGGGAAAAAGGATAATATAAAATGGCACTTTTTGATTGTCCAGTTCTCCAGGTAATGATTTGTACTAGGAAAGCCACCTTGACTGTGGATTATAATTTGTAAGTGGTCAAATTCCATTGGAAGGCAAAAAATACTTTTTTTCTGGCTATCTCCTAGATCTGACTGTGGAGATAATGACAGTTGTCCCAAATATGGAACGGCAGTAATAGCAAAACTGGACTCGGGTGTAGAATACTTGATGCTGAATGATTTTGCAAGACTGAAAGTATAGCTTATTTTCAGTAAATTAATAGCTTCTCTGGCATGTAAATTCAGTCACTCTGTGTTAGTGCTTTCAGGTACAGGAAATTAATTGAAGCAATTGTGTTGTGTTGTTGGGTCCCAAAAACTATAGTTCAGTAGAAAACAAAAATTCCATCCCTGGCTCTTATTTCCATATTTCACATTCATGATATTCTATTTAAAAATAATTCACCATGATTTTTTATGAAATAACATGAGCAAACAGGCTGGAGTAAACTCTTCCTTTCCATTTTATGTCATAGATGCAATTGTGTTTTCTGGAGTATTGCACGTAGTAGAGTTGAATTTTAACTTTATAGAGCTTCTACCTACAGGTAATATTTCCAGGAAATAAGGAATAGTTAGTCAAAGCAGTATAGTTTCAGTTTGGGGGGCTCCTATTCTGAATACATATTTCATAAACATACTGCAATGAACAGCAGAAGAAATTAAAGAAATAATAGCAATAAAACCAAAATTTGTATTGGAATAACTGTAGCAGAAAATAGGTTGCAGATAGGATGTAGTGCCAAGGAGACAAAAGAGTCATATCAGATGTATATGTTAGTAATGCAAATGTTGCAGAGCCAGGCATGATGATGGGTCCTTTTGATGGTATCTGTCGTGCCTCCGGAAAACCAGAGAAGATGTTTTCTTATTCACAGTAGTTTCTACAGATTAACCGTCCAAAGTGGTAGTTCTCTACTGCATGTAAAAGCAAAACTGAAGGCACTGTAAGGGCATCTGAAAAGTCAGTCTGAATCCAAATGATTTTTTAAGAATTAGAAGCCTATCTGCTGCAGGTATAATGTTATGTTATATCTTGAGTTAAATATTTTGACCAGATTCTATGATTAGCTTTGGCACTGAGCTCAGGAATAATGTGCTTGCATTTTATGTACTTGGTCACAGGCAAGGGTTAATCCAGTATTCCTAAAATGCAGTTTAAGCTCACTATGCAATATATACAAAATTCAGATGATTTTTTAAAACCCTGAGAAGGCAACCCAAGCAACCCTAATTAGGCATCTCTATCTATCTCTGTCAAGTGCACTCAAAATTAATGGACATGTAAGGCACCTGAATTCAGACAAAGGAAACAGTAATGGTATAACATTTGACTTAGTTGACTAGCTGACTGTTGGTTTTCATTCCTTTCTTAGCTGCTTGGATCTTTTTGATTCCTCCTCCCACAACTTTGATAAACATGAAAAGCGTCTCATTTGGGGGGAGTGGGAGGGAAGAAGCAGGGGATGCTGGAGCTGGGATGACTAGAATTGGATAACAAGACCTGATCACAAGGTCCACATGCCATAGTGATTCATGTGATTGTGTCATAACAGCTCATCACCACCAAGCTCTGTCATTCTTTATAGGCCAAATTTTCTAGTTAGATGTTTTTTAAAGCATCTCCTCATTGTGCAGTTGTTTTATTGAAATGACCATAATAACTCTGAGATATTTCTCCTGAGTTATTAAAGTTAATTTAGAATTCAACAATGTGGACAAGTAAATCAAACTCAGTCTAATTAGTATTACTTACTATTTATATTGGATAGTGTCTATATGTCCCACTGAGGTACTGAGTTTTCGTTGTGCTATGCATGATGTAAACAATCTAAATAAAGCATGTGTGCATTATCCTGACAATTAGATTTCACAGTGTCCCAAGACAACTTTTTACAATCCCTTAAGCAAATCTTAATCCGCTTTATCTCCTCCATGGAGAACATTCAAGATGAATTAGACATGCCTCCAGAAAACAAAGACCTAGTTAGGAATTCCTGTGAGGAAGGTTAGAATCATGGCTTGAACATGAAACTGAGACACAGGAGACCTAGGTTTCTGTAACAGTTCTGTTTCAGATTTTCGGTATGAATCTGCTCAAGCCTGACTTGAAGGCATTTACCAGCTAGAAGTTGCAGCACCTACTTATCAGATGCTGGGTTCAGGAAGAAGCGAGAGTGGGCTGCTCTGTGAGGGAAACCAGAGGACAACAGAGCATGCACAGTGGCCTTGCTGGCAAAGGCGAGGTCCCACAGCACCCAAACAAGAAGAGCAGGGGAGGTCTGTGATGGTAACCAGGCCCAGCTAACATTCCAGATCACCAGACAAGTCCATAGCGATGAGGCAGATCTGATGTCAAGCCAGGAAGTCAAGTCACAGCATCAGGGTCAGGATCCGGTCCAGTGGTGGTATTCAGCTAACAGCCCAGTGGTCTCCAGACAAAGCCCATAGGGAAAAGGAAGGTCCAATGCCGCTTGACCTTGACACCAAATCTGTAAGTCAAGGTTCAGACAACCGAAATACAAGGCCATGCACAGTCACAGCTGATTCAGCTTAAGTGTAGCTCCTGAGTGGAGGGACACTTCTCACAGCCCTTTTCACAGTAGTCTGATCTAAGTTACAAAGTTGCATCACATCAGAGCTGATCTTGAGCCTGGGCAGCTAAAGCTGTAGAGGTGTGTGTGTGATGGAGGTGCACTGGCTTATGGCAGCTTGGTCTCCAGGTTGAATACAAAACTCAGAATGGAAGATATCCACTAGAGAAGTAATTTGATGCTGACCAAGAAATGCTAAGCTTATGACTGAATTCTTTCTGTCTCCTAAGTTAGTAGAGTCAAGAATTTAGTAAAGCACTAATTTGAGACATCTCTCAATTATCTGGGATGAATTAAGCAAACCTGCCTTTCTTCTGAACCCTTGGCTTATGTATTGTGCCTGTTGTCAAATGAGTATTCAAATACAGTTTTGCTCCTTCTTTCCTCCTAGATAGCTTAGGTTTTAGTGGTGATAGCCTTGAATCCTAGTGGATGTATTGTCTATTCGAATAGTTGTGGTGAATGGAGTTAAATCCA
>NW_009197876.1:616-880 GCF_000690835.1 Fulmarus glacialis | reverse complement strand
CTCTGGGTTCCCTTGCTGGCCGGACACTTGGGAGCCGAGCGCGTCTTCCACGTCCTTCTTGCCCCAGTGATGTCCCAGCAAGGGCAGGGAGTTTTGAGCCTCATGCAGCGGCATCGGGGGAGCAGAGGGAACTGAAACTCCGTGGGAGTGGGAGAGGAGTCCTGTTAGTGGGCTCCTGAACAAGTGCTGAACTGTTTGCGAGGTTGCCAGAGCAGAGGCGCAGAGCAGCACGAGGGGGTTGGGGAGCACAGCCTGGCCCTGCAG
>NW_009197876.1:0-205 GCF_000690835.1 Fulmarus glacialis | reverse complement strand
GTCCCTGGGGCTCGCTGTGTTCCAGGGAAGGCCCTGGAGGCTCCGGGTGGGTGGCCGAGGCTGCCTTTGCTACAAGGCAAAGGGACGGGATACTGCTGCTGCGCTCCCCTGCGGTGCGCTCCTCCCGGGGGGCCGTGCCGCTGGCAGGGGTGCCCGGGGCTGGGTGCCGGGTGCTGGCTGGGTGGCGGGAGGTTCCCAGGCGAGG
>NW_009197875.1:0-11473 GCF_000690835.1 Fulmarus glacialis | reverse complement strand
TATTCCAATTCTGACAAGGTGTTAACTGATCTGATTCACCCACACTGCTGGACTCTGCTTCAGGTCACAAGTGGGCCACAGGATTTTTGGGAGCACTTCTCATACGGTTGGGGGAGTTCCAAAATCACCCTGCGCCAAGTGGAAAATGAAGATGTCATCAGTCCGGGGTCAGCTCAGCATAAGGCAGAGGAGCTCCTTCCTCTTGCTTTATTTCCTTTTAGTCTGTGGTCCATTTTTATTGCTGGAGAATGTTTTCAAGGGTAGTGAAACCCTTATGCAGTACATCTTGGCTTTGGATCTCAAATCTATAAAGGAAACTTCTTATATTTGTGTGCTTGGCTTGAATTTATTCCTCCAAGGGAAAGACAGTTATTAACTTCTTGGTGGTGATTTCACCTACACAAATTCTCTTGTGTTCACAGAGCTTTTATAGCAGAATTTTAGCGATATAAGCCTCCAGCTAATGCGGGGCTATGTTGGGAGATCCAGCCTTTAACTAAAGAGCTGTTGTTCAAAGCTGCTTTAGTCTTGCTTTTATTTTATTCAAAGACCACATTAGAGTAGGATGTGGTAGTCACTAGTCAGACATCAGTTGTGTTGCCTTTATTTCCTAATTAGTAGTCCAGCTGTGCAAATAATTGACGTTTGGTTTTTTTGTTTTGCTGGTTTAATCAAGGGTGTGGGGACTGTTCCAGGTTAAACATTTGGTTTCATTTTAATTTGTTGTTGAATAAAAAAGTAAAATGTTTTCAAAACCTTTTGAGACTAGAATCTTAATATTCTGTTTTGAAAATCTTGAAATGAAATGTTTTGGATTTTAGAGAATGTTTTTGGCTGTGAGAATCTGATGAGCTTGATGCGTATTTGTGATAAGTTTGAGTAATCTACATTTATATTTTGTTGGCAGACAACAGCCAGCTGAAATGCCTTCTTTAGCTCTAATTGCTATTTTATATTGTACAATACATTCAAATAAATCATTGCCCATTGTCTTCTCTAAGAAATTGTATCAAATCTATACCTGCAACAGAATGTATGTTAAAGCTTTCCTCCCCCTGGCCCTGCTTTTTTTTTGTTGAACTATCTGAAAATACATCTGCTAATATTTTTCAGGTTGGTACTAAAGCTGAAACAGCTGGCTAGAAACACTCTGCTTGTTTTCGTGTTCATCCCTGCACTCTGTTACACAAGGCAGCTTGAGCAGCCAGTAGCTGAAAACCCGACCACTTGCTGAGATCCATCTTTCATTTATTTTATCTCCCTGCCCGTGCTTACGTCTGGTGACGTGGTAGGCTGAAGAAAGAAAGTTGAGAAGGTCAGTCTATTGTGTTGCCTCTGGAGCCTGTGTATTTGCCCTTCCTGAGTCTGTTTATTCTCTGAATCATTTGACATGCTGCACGTTCTGCTCTGACCTTCAGCCTATTGCTAACTTCATTACCTTGCCTGAAGGACATGATTCTGCAATACAAGAAACACACTCTAGGGTATCTTATCCCAGATTAAAATCCTCACGACTCAAAGCTTCGGTCCAGTTTTAACCTCATGTTGCTGAATCAAAGTTGCTCAAAACATTTTTTTGAGCTGAACTGCATCTGGCAAACTTCATAGTCCTCTTGCCTTGCGCCTCTACCAGCATCTGATTAAACCTCAACCGGTTACTGCAGTGGAAAATCTGACAAGGCAAGCAGCCATGGTTGTGGTCGGTCCCACTCAGAGCTGAACCTGGTAAAGACATGTACAACCCACTGCTTCCCTGGATTGCACATCAGGCCGCAGCTGAACTGTTACCTCCATTCACTTTTCAAATGGTCCCAAACAGCATAGGCTCCTTAGAAAAATTCCAGTGAATGTACAGTATGGCTGTGGAGGCTGAGCATTGTAGCCAGGTTACGTATATTGGCATAGGCCTTTCAGGATTTTTTTTTTGTCTCTTTCAGATGTTATATTCTATGTCAGACGTCTGGAGTAGAGACATGAATGTTGCTGGGCAGATAGGTGAAACAAATCACCTCCCTACCATGTATATCTTGTCTTAGTAATTCTTAGAAATGAAATGGCACTGTTTCACAGTAGCCTAAAACGCTATGCTAAAACTATTATAGAAAGCTATTGTTTGGAGCTTTTATTGTAGAATGATTTTTAAATCTTTTTTTTTTGATGGGGGAACTCTGTGAAGCAAGCATTTCCACACAACAGGGGGAAAAAAGAAAAACTCTCACTGTTCGTTATCTGGCCTTGCTTGCAGGAAAAGCCTTCACTAGAGTTACACACCTTAGTCTTTTACATGGGGTAGATTTTTTTCACTCCTGTGTTTTCCATGCGTAGTAATGTGTGTTTCAGTAACGTCTGCTCTCCTGTAATTACTGTGTGGGAGTTGGCTATGCTAGAGATACTACACAGAAAAACCCGAAAGATACTCTTCATGTGTCTTCTGAAAACTGGGAAAAGTGGCAAGGATTGAATGATAACCCCAGGCACCTATTTTATGTGATCAGTCTCATAGCCTGAGGATTGCATTGAATTACTCTGTGCCTTATGACGGTAACACGAGTGAAATAAACAAATCTGAAAGGGAAAAGAAGTATAAAGATGTTGAAAGCAAAAATATTTGTAAATGGACAAACGCTATTGTCTCACAAATCTTTCCTGTCCTAGCATGGTAGGGCTATTTTTAAATCTACCAAAAAGCATCTGTGAAAATGTAAGCCAATATTTAAAAGAAATATTTAGAAGAGCATTAGCAATAAGAACAAATAAATCATGTTGTCTTTCGATTCCAAACCAGGCTTTAATTTTGCACATATATGTCACAATTTGCTATGTTTTCCTTTTATATTTCCAACTGGAAATGAACCTAAATTCCATGGGTTTCCAGTAAGTACCTGGGATTTTAGGCTTGCTAGAATCTGGACATTCATGAGCCTCTCTCTTGCAGGTTTGCTTATTCCGGTGCCATGCTCCATCCACTGCTCCTGAGCCGCCTCTCCTCTGATGCAGAGAGTGAGTGGTATGGGAATCTGCCTGAACTCATGCCATTTTTGTCACAGGGTAGAGAGAGCATCTTCCCAGGCAGCTGGCAGGAGGAGTGCTGTGGCAGTGCCATCTGTTTCAGCGCTGCCTGCTAGAATTCTCCCCTTGCCTGATGTGCTGTTGCCGTCTAATCAAGACATGGAAGTAGTTAATGTTAAAGGGCCTGTCATGAAAAAAACTCTCTCCAGCCTGAAGAGCTGTCAGAAGCTGTAGCCATGACTATTCTTCAGCTGCTGGTACTCTTGGTATTTTTTCCCACACCTCCTTTTTGAAAGACTTGGCTGTCTTGCTGATCTATGAACCACTGTGTGTAACTGCAGATCCATATGCTCAGAGAAGCTGTTGTGTGACACTTTAGATGGACCCTGAAAGCATAAGATAATCTCCTCTTAATTTTTTTTAAGCCTTGTAACAGCTTCCTGAGGTATACACAAGAACTGATTACCTCATGCAAGGCAAATGTGAACTCCCTCCCCCTATCTCCCATAAATAATCTCCACGCAACTGTAGACATTGACATATTTATCTATGGGCCACAAAGGCTTAGGTCTTTGGCAGCAGCTAGGAGTGAAAAACTGGAGAAAAAAAAGATGCAAAGTTCCTTTCCACTTCTTCCCCAGTTTACATCTGGCTGCAGGCCACTGAATGATGCTGAATTGCCCTCCAGGCAATTCGTTCTTTCATATCAGTGAACCACAAACAGTCACATTTGGGCACACGATAAATTCATTATCTTACTGTCTTCTCCAGGTTATAGGGGCCCCAGTTTGTGTATTTGACAGCTAGTTTAATCAAGAAATGTGCTACAGAAAAGTCAGCTCATCAGGGAGAGTAGAAGAGTGTAAGTCAGGAGATTCCCTTGGCCTTTGGGTTAGGAAACAGACTACGTGGCCAAGTAGGGACAGTAGTCTAGGCATCCTTATAACCAATAACCTGGATGTGAGGTTGAAAGTCAGCCTTTCCAACAGAGCAGTTCTTTGGACTTCCTGCCAGGATGCGAGGAGATGGGTATTACCTGCAAAATCAACAACACTGATGAATGGGTTTTTTTTGCAGCCCCACATCCTGAAGAAATCAGAATATATCCATTATTGGGAGTGCAGTATCTGTGAATTCTTAATATGTTAATGACTTAAAGATAATATGTCTCCAATTGCACTTATTGCCAAACAACTTAGGCAGGAGCTTCTGTGTGACAGTGTAGCATAACATGATATGAGCATGGCAGGGTGGCTACCATTGGCTAGTCACTAGCAACCACCAGGTGAAAAGTGTAAATTTAAAAAACGTAGCTTCTTTTCTAAGGATTGAAACAAAGAACTTGCCACTTGCTCTATTGAAGTTTTGAAAAGAAAGTGGTAACCTTTTAAGTGTAAGGTTCTAGTACAGTCAGAACCTCATCACATTTTTCTCACAACATTAAGCCTTTTCCCAAGACGCCAAATGGGAGACCATCTGAGATAAAATTCACTAGTTTGCTGTACCCTGTTTGATTTTCTAAAAAAACCCCAACAACGAACCAAACAAACCCAACTTTTTTTTTTACTGTCTTGGTGACCTGCCTGCAACTCTTGTTTTCAACTTTTTACTGTTGGAACCATAAATGTAGACTTCCTGCATCCTTTCATGGATCTGGGCAGCAGGTGGACAGGAAGTCATCACTGAGGAACAGGAAACAGAAGGATTAGGAAACAGCCAAGGTCTACTCAGGCATGATGTTAAGGGCAGCTACAAGTGCTCCCCAAAGTGAGAGGAACTTGTTTCTCAGTGGGATGACCTGGACAATGTCATGACGGTTAACGTGCTATGCAATTAGGCTGAGTCATCAGGAAAGTATATTCTGCAGCTAGGGAAATCTTTGATAATCATCACATTTTACCAATGGTTATCTGCCAGTGAGCCACATACATTTGTCACAAGGCAGATCAAAATGGAATGAAGGGTACTTTATGGCGGTGGAGAAGGCTGAGGATGCAGGATGAGGATTTCGAGAGCTGTTGCTACAGATTGCAGGAGCTAAATTTGATCTACTTTTGATGTCTCTGGGTTTTCATTATGAAATGCAGCAAACCAATTCTAATAACATTTTTCTTTTGTGCTTAACATCAATCCACTTGCAGTTGAAACCTTCTAGAGAAAAAGGTCTTGGTCCTGCTATGCTTCTGTTTTTTGTAAACAGAGAGTCACTTCTCTGTTGCCTTTAAGCTACCGTACCAAATGGTTTGAGTATAGTTCAAAGTTGCTTGCATGTAACATATTACTAAATGCCAGAGAGTTAAAAGCATTGTAGCATCATCTAGAGGCCAGACATAAACTACAGTGCATTGTTAGATAGTCTTTCAGTTGTGTAAAGCACACAGATGGATGTTAAAAGATATGATTACAAGCAGAGTTTCCCAAAGAACCTAAGTACCAGAAAATAGGTGTTTTCCAATGAATTCCTTACCAGCAGAGTTACAGTGCATAAAAACATATACTACGTATTAGTAGTTGTGTTTGAACAAATTTGCATTTTCCCCCCACATGTGTAAATAAATAATCAAAGGTGGTAGAATCATTTACAATCTGAATTCCATCTATTTACAAATTTGATGGACAGCTGACAACTTGAATGAAGAGACAAGTACATATGCCCAGTTGTGCAGTTGCACCATATGACAGATTCAATTTGTGTGGCAGCTACATGACCCAAGATTCCTGTTTTATTTAATATATGAAGAAAAAACTTCCTTGTTTCCATTTGCCAGTTGTAAACTGTGTCTTTTTCTGAATGTATTTAATAGCCAGCGTACAAATGGCCTGTTTGAGAGTTTAATGAGGAATGTCTTGCCAGCACAGTGCAGAGGTTTGAGAAGTTTATCAGAAGCATGTGCATATGTGTGGGCAGGAAAAGTGACTTCAACAAAGAAGCCTGAAGGTGTTCAACTTCCGCTGCCATGCAATGGGATTTGGAAGATTTTCCTGAGACTCATTTGAAATTTGTTTAAAATCAAATTTTAAGGCCAGCCTCTCTTCATTCAAGTAACTGAAAGTGCCTTACAAATGTCAGGAAGTTATGTCATTTCCAGTTTGTAGAATTGGAAACTGAGTGGTTTGCTGATTTATTCAGACTGATTTGCTCAAATTGATACGGTGAGTGGGCAACGTTGAAAACGAAGCTAGTTCCTTTGCATCTTATTCCTGTATACTGAGGCCTGCTGGCCCCTCTAAGAGAAAGGTTGATATGGCGGACTAAATTAATTGTCTACAGATGTATATGAAACTAGAAATACAGATGCAGGAGTACTGGTCTGTTGTACAGATTTACGGCCCTTTAAAGTGAATGTTTCTTTCTGGGAATGTCTGGCCCAAATCAGAAAGTCTCATGAGAAGTCAACACTGCAGATTGTTACATTGCACTGGCAATCTCCTGAGAAGATGGGCTTTTCCTTTTTCAGTCTGAACAAACAAAATAGGCCAGTTGAGATAGCAACTGGCTATAGTTGAGATAGCAACCAATAAGCATTTACCAGATATGAGGAACTAGGGAGAAAAGAGGCAGACTAGCTGAAGTACTCTCCTAAGCACTTTTTGCTTTGTGTGCTGTTGTAGTTTTGGTGAATACCTCCGAAAGGGTTGGTGGCAGGGGAGGTTCTTCTGCCTAAACCTCAGCAGTCACTAGGCGTGTCAGTGCAGGAATAGTATTTTGGCTCTTTTGGAAGCCAAAGACCCGTCTCTGAAATATTCTCCTCTCTAAGTGCACAGCTTTCTCAAAAACAAATCTCATTAGCTGACACTATGTCTGCATCTCCCCAAAATGCAAGGTCCCGGGTTCAGATTTCACAGGCAAAAACTTTTGTTTGGGACTTATTTCCCAGCAGGGATCTGTGCTTGTGCCTGTATGCATGTTTGTTGAGCAACAGAGGTTTGGTTTATATCTTGTGTGATGTTAGTTTGCGTAAAACTATCCTGTTTCAAGTATTGACATAAAATCTCTGAAAGCATTAGAATCCAGCAAACTGAGATTATTAAAGAAATAGCCATAGTTAAACTGAAGAGTTCAGAAGCCTGAGTTTATGAAAGATAAAGCGAATTTGAGCTTGTTACATATAATCACATCTATTTATAATTAAAATGACACATGCAAGTCTTTAGATATTCATGTTTAATCAGGTGTGTAAATATACTGAATTAAATAAAAGCTTACTTAGGGTTCTTATTTAACACATGGTCTGTTTTGCTTGTATGTGGAGTGGCATTCAGAACATTAAAAGCATATGTTTATTTTAGAGATGTTTCTCCATATGTAGGGTTAATGTAAGAGTACCCTATAAAGAAAAATTAGAAGTAGAAATTAGATTCTAAAATTAGCATTTCACTGAATTTAGCCCATATCTTTTTCTTTCTTTGAGACATTCCCTTGGAAAATTCCATCATTAACCCTTTGCCATTTCAAATTACATTTTCTACTAAAAAGCACAATATTAAATTAGAACAATTAAAGTGATAAAGCTTATCCAATAACACTTCCTACACTAAGAATAGTAAAAGATAACACAGAGAAGCTAGGCAATTAAAAATATGTGTGCATTGGAAGTAAAATAGTAAGAAGTACAAAGAGAACTGAAATAGCTGTTGCAGTTTCATAAACACATGCATATAAATGATTGCTTTCAAATTTTGGTGAGGTCTATTGCTTTGAAATCATTAACCCTCCAGTATGAAACCTCTATGTGGAAACAATAGGATGGTCCAATTTCATGTCCCGTTTTTTATTTCCTCTATCACTTTTCTATTAGAGATGGACTGTGATTAGATCCTGGAGTAAAATTCAGGTATTTGTCTGTGATGGCAGTTTGAGTCTGTTTTTATGATGGCCTTAGTCCCACTGTGAAGCAATCAGCTTGACCTTTGCGGAAATTATAGATTTGTAGCTTAAATTTCTACTCTGACAGTTTTGAAAAGATGGATGCAGGATTTTGGTCTCAGTGTTCAGATTTCTGTGAAGAAGGATGAAAACCCATTGGCAATTGGTTTTAACCACAAACTTTACAATTGCAGCTATATATTACTTAGATGAGTGATAGTTTCAGAAGTGCCTGAAGCACTGCTCAGGTTCAATGGTTTCCTCTTGTTGGTTCCCTCTTGTGGGTTTCCTCATTAGCAGCTCCATGAATGAATCATTAGCAGTGTCTAAAAATTTGATCTCAGCACCAGGCCCTGATGTGACTTTTCCTCAATCTACACAATTGTTGAAGTCTCCTAATATCATTGTTCCCTGCCACTCCAATTTGTCTTATATCTATCAAAGTCAGTAACATCATCCTAGTGGGTGGTCAGAAGGCTACTTGTCTATTTGGAGCTAAAAGTTAGACTAAAAATATGAGGATGTGCAAGTATTTTCATTGTTTTAAAAATAAATGAGGGAAGGAAAGAAGCATGCACATGGACACACAAGCACATGTATATGTATATATCCATACATGCCCACACATGTACAAAGTAAATCACAAGGTTATACATTCTGTACCTAACAGTGCAGCTTTCTTAGGAGTACAGTACTGGGGTACGTTCTTAGAAAAGAACTGACTTCACATCCAGTGAATGTGACTTCGCTAAAAAAGTGCTCCTCTCTTTCAGAAACGAAACTCTAATCAGCTGGTGTCTTTACTTAGTCTTTTCTGATTTTATTTTAAAATATCAGCAGCAGAAATTGTCATTGGGTATGATGCAACACATTGCTGATGAGATACAAGCAAGTATTACCAGACACAAGGACACTAGCCTTCCGGAATAGAAACACAGTGTAAACTCTCTGCCCCGGTTCCTGCTGGCTTAATTGACTATTACATTTTTATTTACCTACTCTGATATTTTTGGCCATCTGATTTTTGAATTCTATGAAATCTTTCTTCTCTGCCATCTCCTAGGGTGTTTCTCTTTGCAGAAATTACATTCCTTAGTTTTACCACTTCAAATCCTACATCAGTTTAGCTAGACTGAGACTTCCTGGAGACTTTAATAATACTGGGAGGTCCTTGAATAGGTATGTATTTGTGGTGATTTTTTTTTTTTTTTTTTAATATTAGTATAAAAGGTAGTGCTAAAACATTCTTCTTTAGGACCTCATTACCCAACAGGCTAGAACTGCAGAACATGTAAATATATATGTTAGTTAAGAACAAACTTTCCAATGTTGTTAAAACAATTAGATTAATATAGAACAACTGTAACATTGATGTGTTGAATGGCATTGATTCAAAAAAATGCTGTGCCAGACCTTAGATGGTTATAAATAATATTCCCTTCTATACACACACATACACAAAAAAAAAAAAAAAAAAAAAGCAGCAGTTCCAGTCATTGGAGGATTTGGTTAAACAGCACAGACATATGCTACTGTACTTAGGGTGTTCAAAACTCAAAGGACACATAAAACATTTTGTAGTCTTGGGAACATTTTCAGAAAAAAAAAAAGAATTACTTCAAATTGAGAGTGTAGCATTTCTGTTTTCATCTTATTTTCTAGACATTTTATTTTTAGAAGTCCCTGCTTCCCTCTTAACGTAACTCTGCTGTCTCCAGCTAAATATAATACTTATGCAAGAAATGACTGTCCTGCTATCTGAAGTCCCTATGCAACAAGTTCAGTATAAATATTTCTCTTGCTGTGCTTTAAGAACTGTAAAACCTGGCTGATGAGGCCGTAAGCCAATCTTTAACTAGAATACATTTTCCCTTTGGGCGTAGTTGCTTACTGGTAGCTGCTAACAAATGGCCAAGAAGATACATGCAGCTGAGTCTAAGTGCATCTGAAATAGGAAACTTCTTAAAATTTTCCTGGTTCTTCCCCTCCTTTTTTTACTCCTGGACTTTAAGTCATTTGAGCACTATGTGGCCTGTGTATAACAGGCTCAGGCATTGGTAACACTCCACCCCAGGTACCATTCATGGTGTCTCTAGCAAATAGACAGAAGCAAATGCAAAACGGTGTATGTAGGTTATTTTAATGAATGTGGTTCTGAATGGAGCTTTGCACTCAGTGGAGGAGTTACTTGTGTTAAAATGTGCTTGATGGTTGTGGTCAATATTTGTAGGTATTGTCTTAAATGAGACCACTCATATGCTTAAGCAGAGCCTGTGTTTGCATCTCTTAAGGAAAAAAAAAAAATGTTAGGAATCACAAAGAAAGTTTTAGGTATGAGTGTTGAATAGGGATATGTCTTATGTCTTGATACCTGTTCTTGTGACACTGAAGTCAACAGCACTGTTATCCATGAGAGCAGAAGTGGAATGTTTTATCATAGTAGCATAGTATCACAGAGCAAGACCAATGCTGTGAAAGACCCATCCTGTTACTCCTTAAAAATCTTAAACAGTATCTGTGAAGAGGTGGTGTAGCTGTTTAAATGATACTTATAATTGAGATAAATTGATGAATTGATACATTCCATTAAATATCAGTAATGTGTAACAAAGTAAACAAAATCAAAATCTCAATGTACATCCATTACTTTATGACTAATGTTGAGTTAATAGGAAGTGTAATAGCACAGGAAAACTAGATTGTGCTTTGTGGGACAATAACATTACCTGAAGAATTATGCTTAAACTCTGATTTTTATAAGTTGTTAGACTTGACTAATATTATGTTTTGCAATATCTAGAGAATTAATTAGAGGCCTCTTAACAATTAAGATAAAATACATCTATTAGACAAATTCTTCAGCTGAAGATTTTAAGAGAAAAATAAAATTGGAAGAGAATGGAACCAAAACTGTTTTAAATACATGAACTGGATCATGCAATGGAAAACTACATAAAAATGGGGTCCTATTCTTATTGCTACATATCATTCCAAACATATGCTTTTTCCATTTCTGAGATTCATGTAATAAAATATTAATTGGGGAATGAAGCGAGTCCTTGAGGGAAAGGGAGGACGTTCCATATGAGAACTTTACAATGCTGTGAGACCTTGGGGGCAGTTTTGCCCCTGACTTCACATGAGTAGGTCATGGACAAAGCCTCTCTGAAGGCTGCTGAGTTCAGAATCTGTTTTGGATGAAGCAAACTACAAGATCATGAACATCCACTGGAAAAATGAGGAACGAAGTCTGCTGAGGTTTATATGCATCAAGAGAGGCATAGGCTCTTTTGCCTCTAAATCCTGTAACAATGTATACTAATATAATTTGTATCTTAGTACTACAACCCCTTGATCTTTTATCAGCCTGGGTTATTCCTTTCCAGCCACGGATTTGGAATTCGCTTCTGTTGTCAGTGTTCTTCATGCAATTGCTAGGGTTTAATGAAGGTACTCGCTGCAGAATACCAGCAAGATTCGAGCTGTATCAGCATTCTCCGGCTGAAGCCTGCAGCTCCACAGTGAGGTAGCTGGCCATGAACACTTACATCTTGGAGCATTCTGAAGAAGGAAAAATTCCCCATTCCTCGGGGGGGG
>NW_009197874.1:680-913 GCF_000690835.1 Fulmarus glacialis | reverse complement strand
CATCTCTGAAGCACTCTGTACGCAGTGATTGAGCCATTCTGCCCTCTAGCAAGAGAGGTTAATATTATTCACTCTGGTCTGTGGAAAAGGACGCAGAACCATGGAGAGGTTATGGGCCAGATAACCAAAAATGGCTTTTAGTTCTGGGCGCTTTCATTTCACAGTGTCTGACCTCTGAGATACTATCAGTCTGATTTTCAAAGGCATTGAGCAGATCCTGCTTTCATTGACCT
>NW_009197874.1:283-567 GCF_000690835.1 Fulmarus glacialis | reverse complement strand
GGAGGTCACCGGAGCTGAGCCCCGTGTACGTCCCTAGCCTTTTTGAGTTTCTTTTGCAAAATCAAAGGCCAGCACTGGCGTAGGAACAGACAGGTACGAGCTGTCCATTAACTTATTATTTGAACTGAAAATAGGAAGGAAGTTTTCTGCCGTCACTGCGCTGAGGTACCGGAGTAGTGCTCCCACCCCGCCCCCATCTCCTGGGTGTCTTTCAACATATGTCAACCAACAGTTGATAATAGGTCCAACGTGTGCAATGGCATGACAAAGGCCTTTACCTCCCA
>NW_009197874.1:0-205 GCF_000690835.1 Fulmarus glacialis | reverse complement strand
AGCATCACTGCCGCTCTTGGAGGAGGCTAGGCAGAGCATTTTTATTTAAGAGTTAAATAACATTACACGCATATTACAAAAGTTAGGTAAATTCTTCCTCTCAACTGTCATTACCTAAAAAGCTTCCCCACCCCTAGATTGTAATTATGTACATGAATAATGAAATTAGCATATCCATCAACTAACTCCCCGCTCGCTGTAGATA